>NC_071293.1:14334709-14370233 GCF_943737925.1 Anopheles nili | reverse complement strand
GGGGTTCTCCCATACATTCCCTTTCACATTAATTGAAAATCGTTGAATACAAATGACATTGATTAAACCTAAATATTGCGTATGAATTTCTTAAAACTCTCTATACAATATGTGATGAAGTATAAGTTTCCCGGAACCTCCAAAGAACCTCCTGTCGGTATCACAAAGAAAATAATTCAGTCATAGCAATAAAGCTTGTTCCGGATGATTTTAGGTGAGGATGATTCTTTTTACACAAAATTAAAAAAAGAGCTCCCATACGAGCTCTTGCTTTTAGAGTCATGGAAAATATGGTCAAGCATAGCAATCATGTCCGATTAATATTAAAAGAGGCAAATTCCTTAAAATGTCCACATTTACTGGAAAATTAGAATGGTGACGTTGCAGCTCACCCGGATGGAAGCAAATTGGTGGGGGGCATACAATACCTATTCGGAAAATTGGAATAAAAAATGCCCAAAATAACAAATATTGTCTAATCTTAAAACAACTTTTCATGTACGCCTTAACACAGTCTATGCAACAAGTAGCAAAATATCATATTCTCCAATGCGGAAACAGCGGTATGCAACCTTTATTTATTGGAATGTTCAAAAATCGCTCAACGCTACAAATGTTTTTTGTTTATTCTTTCTAACGAGTGACTTTTACTTTATGGACGGGAAAGGAATTTCCATTTCCAGAATAAAAGAAATTCACAAAAATGTAAAGACGTCAACAAACAGAACAGTTTCCTGCAACTTTTCTCTCTTCTACCGTTTATTTAGACACTAAACTGAAATAAGAAATTCAACTCTTCTTCACTCCACGCATGTCACAATTTAAAAGTGTAAAATTTTTTTCAACATATTGTTGGACATAACGCTATGCCCTTATTCAAAAAGATGCAATTTTAAATTGTGTTGAGTTACGTTGGAAATGTGGTTGGTGTAATAAATTTAAATATGGATTTCAGAGCGTAATGTTTATGAACATGGAATGGCCTTTTGAAAGTAACAGCAAAACAGATGAAATATAAAAGAAATGGAAGATTGTTTGCAGGCAACATCAGTCACGAAATAAGAATATGAAATAGAAAAGTGGAAAGATTTTGATCAACATACATGCTCAGGATGGAACCACATGCTACTTTTCCTCATTGTTATGCAAATAAATTGTTATGACGCATCCAAGAAAAATGGAAGTGATAAAAAAAAGGATTTTCGAAAGAGTTTAAGCGGAAAACACTAGGCATAAAAAATAGGTTTTACCAAATTCATGACGTGAAAGATGCGAAAGATTAGGGAGAAAATTTTTGTTAAGAACGTGTTGGTCACACGAAGCGAAGATTATGAAGAGAAATGGTAGCTGTGAAACAAAAAGAGAAGAAAGGATTTGATATATAATCCTTTCCTTGATAGCTAAGATGGTTTAAACGGTAGATTTGTTGAAAAAGGAGTGCAGGACAGTTTGAAAAAGCACGGTATAGCCAATTGGATAAAATGTGTTAAGATCAACAGAGAAAGCTGAATTAAATTAAAAAGAAAACCTTGATTGACGAGGCTAGGAATCACGTAAAAACAATGGATACAACTAAATGAGAAAAAAGGATATGCACACCAAAAATTGAACTACACCAGTATACGTAAAAATGACCCTTTATGTTTCGTAAAACTACGTCGACCCGAATGAAATCGGGTTTATCAGCTAGTTAATAATCATACACCTTTGAATGCACTTTTCCTTATTTGTTCGTGTGTTTCACTATCAGGGCTAAAATGCTTATTTCCTGAATCCCCTTCAAATTTCCTAAACTTTCCTTTCTTCATTTTTTATCGTTCCCCAATCTTTACTTAAATTTTTTACTCACATTAAAATTGATGTGAAATTCTAGAAGCTCATGCTCTGTCGTCCTTCGAGGCTGTCTAATGCTCTGGATGGTCCTTTTTGAATGGAGCAATCCGGACAAAAATCCGGTACAATGGTCGAGCATGGACTTGTGCTCGACCGCTCGATCGGGAAAAACGAGCGCCTTCGTGCCTTTTCGAATTGCTTTCAGTTCGTTTTTTCTAGTGTAATGATTTTTCTTTCATTCGCCCTTTCCCGCATTCTAGCGGGAAAGCAGAACGACGTCGCCTGGTGGCAGGCGCGCAGATCGACGCGCTCTCTATCTCCTTAAGCCAAACACATGACAGTTTGGGTTATGCGTAGAGTTTACGCATATTCATTTTCTACCTGCATGGTTTACACACGTGAGGTTCTTCCACCGAATCGCTTGAATGCAACGGCGGCGTCATTAAGAAGACTTCAAATTTGCTAGGAAGCACGGTAGCAAAGCTGTAGTTCAGCATTTGTAGATATCGTTCAGCGGCATTTGAATTGGCGGTATACATCAAATTCATCTTGGGCAGTCTTCTTAAACAGCATATGCGGCGAATAAATGGTGTTGATTTTTTCCTCTAACCGCGTAGAAGCCAACATATAATCAGAAAACATGGATTAGAAGTTGCAATCTTATGTTTAAGAACAATGCTTATAAGCTTATCTGTGTAGTTTAACCCAGAAACGACAAGTCCACAAGAACAACACTTTCACACTGCGGTGGTCGGTTTGGACTGAAAATTCTCGAAGTCCGCTTCGCTGGTGCGTCATTCAACCACCGAATGTGGAAGTACGCGCACACTCTGACAAAACAGCCTGCGCTGTTGCACACATGCAACCAGTTCGGCTAGCGTTGTGAAAGCGAGAAGCAGATAGGACCGAGCTTTTGTGTTTATCTGGCTACCTAACATCTTCGTCAAAATGTCTCATAGGCAGTTTCACGGGTGAAGGGTTTCGGGAGCTCGGATTCCTCAGACGGAGTAACGTATTTGTTAAGAGCTAAACTGTGAGCGTCTTTATTTCTACATTTTTGCCTTTATTTATGCTAAAGTAATTTTATATTGCAATGTATGGGAACGGGATGGACAATTGACGATTTCTTGTTTCGTTGGCGGGTTTACGAGATTCTGGAATGCAAGCGGGTCAGCGGATGTATATATTTATACAAAAGATCTTATGATCTTTATACAAATGATGCATATGCAGTATCTCATATGTCACATATGCAGCATCTCATATATCGTTGCGTTGGTAAACAGTTGCTTATTCGCGGTATTTATTCGCGATTCGAAGATTTTGATTATTTGCTTCAGGTCTTTTTTTTAAGGTTGTTGTTTGTAAAATATGATACGACCGTTTGAAGGTGCATGATGACGGTTAATAACTCGTGCAAAATGGGCAGGTTAATTCGCTCAAAGTGCCTTCGCTCGTCGGTCTCTGGGGAGAATGTGCCAACGGAACAGCAAATCGAGAATGGTACGCATATTTCCATTTGAACAAGTCTGATGCGACCTGACGCGGTTGTTGGGGATAGGATGCCACTGAGTGTCGGGAGCTAAGAAGACTCCACTGAGGAGTTGGACTCTTCAAGTAACTTGGCGGCATCGACGTAAACCCTGAGAAGGGAATACACGTGGCTGCCCCATGCCGAGATGAGCATGTCTCGGCTAAACTCCTCGGCCTGATGGTCGCAGTGAAGGCTCTAATGTGCCAAATCGAGGAGCTTATATCCGATTATGCGAAGATCGATCGCGAGAGCCGCCAGATGCGTGCGGCAATGGCCCTACTAGTGGCTGCGAAGGATACTGCTCCGAAGACTCAACCTTCTGCCAACGCAGTGCGGCCTTAGTCGGCGCTGGCGGTTAGACCGGAGATGCAGCCGCAGTAAGCCCGCAGGTGAAGTCGCAGGCGCGTCCGCATGTACAAACGAATTCACAGTACAATCCACAATCGCAAGATCAACCGGCGTCGCATGGAGAATGGACAGCGGCAAAGCGTCGTAGGATGCAGCGCCAAACAGAACGGCTGTGGGAAGAAGTGGTGTCAATAGAACTACATCAAGTCTCGCAGCCGAGACAGCAGCTGCCTCAACCGGTGCATGATAATGAAAGGACACATCTTGGTGCATGGCAGCGGCCGGTACAGGTCGTGTCGAGTGGTCCACGCTAAGTGGAGCAGCAGCAGTCGCGTAAGCTGTAGCCTGTTCAGGAAGTGTAGGTCATTGAAATAGTACCTAGCAGCGGCCAAACCTGCAACGGGCTTTACGCCAAGATAAGGGATGTCTTTGAGTGCCGATGCCCCGGTGATGTAAGGACACATTCAGACCGTGTAGGGTGCCACAAGAGCAACCAGGGTAGTGTAGGACCTGATAGAGGTAGTCATCAACGAGCTTGAGTCTTAAGGCTGAACATCTCCAGTGCCCTCTGGAAGTTACTGGAAATGGCTGGAATGGCATCAAACGTGTACGACTGCGACTCCCACATAAGCAGGCCGAGAGACTGGCATAAGTGAAGCTGCGAGTCCTGTACACAATGTGTACGGTGCAGGTGCTACCGGCGAAAACAAATAAATAGAAGCGCTGCTTCCAGTGCAGAAAAGTTAGCCACTTCAAGGCGAAATGTCGAGCGACGGAGGAACGGTTCGCGGGCTGTTTCCATTGTGGCGCACAGGGACACCGGACACGTTAAAACGACATTCACTGCGCCCTTTGCGTAGGTCCATACTGCGAGGGGCACCCCGACTGCAGACGCTAAGCGGCCCAAAGATAAACCTTTGGCACTGCTCGGTATTTCGGGACATGGCACAACAAACCGCTCGCGAGGAAGGCGTTGTGATGTCAGAGCTCTACCGGCCCCAGGATAACAGCAACAACTAGGCGGTAGTCTCGAACGGAAGCATAGGTGTGGTGGTGGTCACAGGCCTCTACCCTGAACAATGGTCTGCTCCATTCCGGGTCTAGCGATCGCCACCATTGCTGGAGTAACTATCGCCAGCTGCTACGCTTCCTACCGGTTGGGCAAATCGAAATTTCTGCAGTTCTAGATGTCGCAGTCGCAAGACTCCCTGTGCTGGTCATGCCAGGAACTTCAACGCCTGAAACGAGGTCTGGGGAAGGCCTAGGCTCTAGGCCTGGACATTCTTAACCCACCTCTATCCTAAACATTCGAGCCCACCTTTATCGGAAACGGGGTTGCACGGGAGAGTGTAGTGGATGTAGACTGAGTGTAGGCTCGCGAAGAACAGCCCGTTCATCGCTCGAACTGACTAGACATCGATCGTCGCCCAACGGTACTCGTACCGCGATCATAAGTACTTGCAGTACAAGGTGACGATCCTCAGCCAACCAGGTGATCGCACGCCACACCGGCCTCTCCCATAGCACCATCAGAGTGATCAACAAACAGCGGAGCGAAAAGTCAGCTTCCCGACCCGCAGCATGCCGGCCTCAGACGAGCTAGAGACAGCTACTGGTACTCCTGACAAAGCCTGGAAAGTCGCCTGGAGAGTCCTCATCGTACAGGCCACTTTGTATGTTGGACGGAGTTGGCAATCTGCTGGAATGACTGGTACTCGATAGGCTCCATGAACACCTAGTGGATGCTACTTTGCCTCATCTCTTGCCGGTCAGTATGGTTTCGTCGGGGCAAGTTAACCACGCAGGCCATCCAGAGGGTAAGGCAGAAGCCTGCTTTCTACATGGGTAGCTGGAGTGTCTAAACTACTGCACTAATAGAGAAGGTGGTCCCTCTGGCCTTGTAGAAGCTAATCTCTGAGCGGATCTATATCTACAAGACGAGTGAAAGACCTTTTTCAGGGGCAGTGTCGGCTTTCGTTCCACAGGGGTCTATTCTGGGCCCTAACCTGTGGAACGTTATGTACGATGGCGTACTGCAAGTCGCCGTATCATCAGGGTCTCAAGTGATCGGTTACGCAGACGATTTGGGGGTGCTGGTACCAGGAGTCTCACCGGAAGAAACTTCGAGCACACCCGAAGAAGCAGTTCGCAGAATCAACGATTGGATGAAGCTACGATCTAGAGTTGGCACCTGCCAAAACTGAGGTCATCATGGTTTCGAGACTCCTTCAAGGATATACGGAGCATTCACTTTCCATCAGAGACGTGGAGGTAAAACCAGTGAGGCAGCTTCGTTATCTTGAGATCGTACTCCACCACCACCTGTTGACGCTTATGACGCTCGTTGAGTATGCCACGTCGAAAGCGCTCCGTTTGGTGGAAGCGAATACGCGGTTAATGCGTAATCGCAGCGGCCTTAAGCAAGCAAAGCGCCGCCCACTGTCCTCAATAGTCGACTCGACCCTGCTATTCACAGCTTCAGTACAGTACGCAGCGTTAGAAAATCGTGAATGTCAACTTATTGAAGAAAGTACTCAACTGTCGACTCTTGCAAATATGTTTGTTGGTCTCAGAGGACGCAAGGTGCCTTCAGCGCGAGCAGTTGGAGTAGCTACCAAAGGCGCATATCCGCACAGAAGAGCAGCCCTCCACGTTCCTTCAGTGGCAGGTAAAATGAGACGCTAGCGCAGGGAGCCCGAATGCAAGCAGATTCACGAGATGGGCACATATGACCATGCCCTAAATTTCAGCGTGGAGGCACGGTGAGGTGCCCAGGTGTTGTCGGGTCATGGACTTTTTCGTGACTTTCTACACACCCGGACCTTTACCATCGTCTCCGGGCCACTGGACACGGTACACCGGTGTTCCTAAGACAGCGGAGCATGTCATGTTCGAGAATCCACGCTTCGAAGACGTCCGGGAGCATTTTCTATCCAAGGGAAGCAGGACTGCTACGAGGAGCAGGCCCAGCTGGCAGCTGAGATAGTAACAGTCTTGCTGGTAGCGCAAAAAGAACGACAGGAAGCGCTGCGGATGGCAAGACACGAGCGCACGTTTCACCGCAGGGAGGAACAGCGTGGTGGAGAACACCAACACCACCTCCGTCTCCGAGATCATATATATATATATATATATATATATATATATATATATATATATATATATATATATATATATATATATATATATATATATATATATATATATAAGTTTATATTTCAAGTATTTAAGTATTTACAGGCAGTACACAGGATGCAGCTTAATTAGCTTTTCAGGTGTAAGGTTATTGCGTAGTGCAGTGCTCGTGGGCGTTTGCAAAAGTTTTGTGAGGAAAGAAACATGTGATAAGCGATACTTGAAACCATGACTACTTATTGATAACTTAATTACTACTTTAAACTAACTAGCCTACTTAACATTAATGAAGCTACCCTAACTTACTCCTTACTTTTGTAACAGTGATCCTTTCATAAATAAAAGGAGGCGCTAGGAATCCAGAACAAGATTCCTTATAATGAGATGAGGAGATGCCTCGCATCTCTTATGAAATTTTTGCAGGATACTATGTAACATCTCATCTAGGGGCTGCGTATTCGAAATCGAATACTGTTCCGATTTCCGTATGTAGCGATCAACGTTAGCGATCATGCGCAATCAACGATTGAGCATAATCTGCAGTCTGTGACAATGTGTTGTTGCAGTTGATCCCCAAACTGGCAAGGCATATAGCACAGCCGGTAAGACAATTTGCTTGAATATGGCGAGTTTGTTTGTAAAGGACAGTTTAGACCGTCGACATATTAACGGATACAGGCTGCGCATGAGTATGGCGCTCCTGTGAATAATAGACTCAACATGGGCTCGGAAAAGCAAACAATGATCAAATATAAGCCCTAGGTATTTTGCTACTGGTGACCAATTGATAGGGAGCCCTTCGACCACTAGCCTACTTAGTAGAGTAGGACGAAGAGACCAACGTTGGTTATGAGGGAATATTATCGCCTGGGTTTTAGAAGTATTGATTTTGATCTTCCAGACTGCAGCATATCTGAAGAATACTTGCAGGCAACGCTGAGCCTTGCTCCTCAGTTCGACTAGTGATCTACCCCTCATTGCGATGGCAGTATCGTCTGCGTAGAGAAATATCTGACCGTCACTGGGTAGTACAGGTATATCCGCTGTTTATAATATGTATAGCATCGGGCCTAGTAGACTTCCCTGAGGAACTCCTGTCGATATTGTTATATGGTCAGATAGAGCCGAACCGAACACAACTCTAAACATCCTCTCTCTCAAATAACTACTTAGCATCTTGACAATGTACACGGGAAGGCCGAAACCTAAAAGTTTATGAATAAGCCCACCGTGCCAAACATTGTCGAATGCCTTCTCGACATCCAGCAAGGTGACCACGGTTGACCTAGCCATTGCTTTATTCCGTAAAACAGTGCCCTTCAGTCTAAGCAGTTGATGGACAGTGGAGTGTTCAGGCCGGAAACCAAACTGCTGCGACGGAAGTACATTCAACTCAAATACCGTATCGTGGATGCGATTCAGGATTAATCTCTCGAACAGCTTTCCCATTGAAGGGAGAAGGCTTATTGGTCGGTAACTCGCAGGGAGCGTTGGATCTTTCCCTGGTTTAAGGATAGGAACTACCCTAGCACTCTTCCAGGCACTGGGAAAGTAGCCCAATAAAAGGCATGAGTTGAAGATCTCGACAATCCGATAGATGGTCTTGTCTTGTAAGTGCTTCAGAAGGATGTTATGGATTCCATCAAATCCTTCATATTTCTCATCCGTCTCAGCGCTTGGCGGACTCCGTCAGCCGTGATCTTCGCAGAAGATGGCATATTTATTGAAGTATTTTGCAGACGAAGCATGCTTTCAGAAACTTTTGCTTCATGAGGACTGGTCAGAGAGGCTCCGATTTGATGCGAAGATGCAAAGTGATCAGCAAGAGCTTTGACTTTTTCAACTGGGTTGATCAAGGTTTTACTCTCAGATAACAATGGTGGAACTGGCTTTGGTCTTTTCCGCAGGACTTTTGCCACTTTCCAGAAAGCAGGAGATCTGTCGTCCAAGCTCTGAACTAATGAACCAAAGTTATTATTTCTAATCTCATCTACTCTAGAAGAGATCATTCTAGCCAGCGATGCAGCAAAACATTTGTAGTATCGGTCACCTGTACGCTGAAATTGTCGCCTAGTGCTATTTCTCTGCTTAATCAGTGATCGTGTGTAGGGATCAAGGACAATGAACTCTCGGGTCACTGGAACTTGCTTGACGCAAACTGCCTCTGCATGCTTAATAGCCTTTTCCAGGTCGGAAATGGCATTATCAATGGAGCTGACTCCAACAGGGTTTACCAACACCGGCTGTATAGACCTATCCACCAATCGGCGAAATCGAGCCCAGTCAACATGATGAAAATCTTTGCAGCTAACCGGGGTTTTAACTGCATCGAGGTTAAGTTCTGTGATCACTGGGAAATGATCAGAGTTAAGTTCATCCATTGTGATCGGTTTTTCCACTGCCATGTTGGTAAGGAAAAAATCGAGGGTACTAGAGGCTCCACTAGGTGCGATGTACGTAGGTCTGTCGGGAAATTCGATAGTGAAGTGCCCCTCTTGTACGAGATTGAAGAGCAGTTTACCATTACAGTTTTCCCGATTGTTGCCCCATAGGCGATGTCGGGCGTTTAAGTCACCTCCCAGAAGCAGGCAATGTTGAGTACGAGTGATGAGTGCTAGGTCCCGCTTGAGGGCGACATCAAGTCTCTGGGCACGTCTGCACTGAACTGGACAGTAGACAGCAATGATCCTAATGGATCCTGAGGTCGACTTGATATTAATGCCGATGACTTCCAACACAGATGTGTTGAAGAACGGTAGCGGTGTGTACGTGATACCATGTTTCAGAGCGATGGCAACTCCACCACCTCGCGAGGGAGAATCGCCACGATCGAGACGAATAAGATGATAATTGGCGAGTGAGAAATTCAACGCTGGGTTTAAGTGTGTCTCAGTAATGAGAGCGATGTCAATAGTGTGTGTGTTTAAGAAATCAGCTAGATGAATCTTCTTTCCACTAACTGATCGAGCATTCCATGCTGCGATTCGTAGATTTCCCATAGCGAAAGAGAATTTCTCCGATCACGGAAATTTGTTCGATCCTGGTGCGGCATAGCTTGAGGCGCGGTCCAAACTCGATGATCAACTTTATCACGGCATCCATGACGAGCAGTTCTTCTTCGGGTTCGGCTTGCGAACTAGTAAACTGGGGTTGCATCCCCTTAGCTGCCATAGCATATTGATAGCTAGGGGCGACGGTGGAACCAGAAACTATGGAACGTGTCTGGGCGGAAACTCTGTTATCAATAGCGGGAGTTTGGCGAGAGGAGCGTGAGCTACAGCAGGACCTCGAGCACTGTTCACGGGATTTTTAACCGATGATGAGTGCGGAGTAATTGTCGACGAGTTGACTGGAACTTTACCGGTGCAAGGCTTCAAAGGCGGGAAGGCCGAGAGTGAAGCTAAGGGAGCGGGTAAAGCTGAAGACGAGGTCGTCGTTGGCTTAGTGTTGGGCTGGTTTACGACTGGATACTTCTGGCGCATCGCTAGGTACCGGATGCGAGAAGGGCAGCTCGGATCATTGGCCCGGTGATTTTCGCCACAGTTAGCGCACTTCGGCGCAGCCTGGGGCGTCCAAGTACAAGCGGACTGTAGATGCTCCTGGGCACAGTTTCCGCAGATTGGTTGAAGGAAGCAGTTTCGATCTCCATGCCCAAACCTTTGGCAGCGCAGGCATTGAGTAACCGAACGTAGTCCTCCACGGTACGCCTCCCAGGTAACCAGGAGGTCACAAAGTTTACGAACCACTTTAAGGACGACCAAATCCACTGTTCCTTTCGGAAAACAGACAAGATACATGCAGTCATAAATCTTGCGTGTATCTTCTGCACGGCGCTTGATGTGGTATGCAGAGGATGCCTCCAGATGGTACTTATCCTGGAGTTCGGTGACGATCTCGTTCGGATCAAGCAACGGTAATCCTCAGATAACGACCTTGAACGGTTTCTCCGTCGGATACGCATGAGTGTAAAAGTTGACATTCATGCGTATTAGTGTGGCGTGAGCAACGTCGAATGCTGCCTTGTCTTTTGCAAGCACTCTGACCCCGGGGCCACAAAGTTTGAGGTCCACCGCGTGGTTTTGAAGCTCTTTACGAACAATGTCGACATGTGGCTGCATAACCGTGATCGGCGGAGGGCGACGTCTGGACGAGGGTCCAGCGGTGATTTCGGTCGACTCAGACAGAGGAGCGACGGCGGGTCCACTGCTTACCATAGGAGAGGCAGCGGACGAGGTTGTGGTGACAGAGCACGCACTAGTATTAGGAGCCATAGCAGAGACAGCTGAGGCTAAGATGGAGGATCGGCGACGGGAACGAATCTCTCGAAATTCACCCAGACTCTCAATATCGCTATCACTGAGACTTGGGGCTAGCGAAAACTCGCACATCTTCGGAACGGTTGTTGACCCCTGATCGGGATCAGGTAGGCACGTACGTTTAGGCCCAGATGGTTGGGCTGGAGGAGAGACTGTTGTACTAACACCATTAGCAGCCTCGCATGTCTCTTCAGAAGAGCTGGCAGATGCTCTTCCTACCTTTTTAACACTTTTACGTATTCTCTTCCCCATAACGGGAGAGAGAGATAGCACTGGAACACTTAGAATAGATTTTTGTTTTCTGCACGAGCGATCTGCAAACGATCCTTATCGCTTCGTGGTCAAAGGCGTACTGTCGTCTCTGAGAACAACGGCACGTCGTCAAGCCCACTGGGTGCGTACCTGGTTCTATCGACCAGAGAAGGAAGAAGCCGCACCTGGCCGGCCTGGATAGGAAGCAGACCTTCCAATACGTTGACAACGCATAGGCGCTAGAAGCCCCTCCGGCTTGCAACATCCCTTGCGGAAGAATGTTGATAGGAAGGGAGGGATTTTATAATCCTTGCATGAATTTTGACATGCAAGGAACTTCGGACAATAACGTTAGTTGGAAAATCCGAAGGTACATTGATCACATCGCATTGGGGGAATCGTGTCTACTATAGGCTCCACAAACTCCTGAGGTTCAGATGACTTCTCCTACGCACGAAGTGTGCCATTTACCGCACGCTGATTAGACCGGTCGTTCTCTATGGGCATGAATCCTGGACTCTGCTCACGGAGGACGTCAACGCACTCGCAGTCTTCGAGCGGCGCGTGCTCCGGTCCATCTTTGGCGATGTGTGTGAGCAAGAGGTGTGGAGGAGAAGAATGACCTTTAGATAGCTGAGCTGTATGGCAAGCAGTACATCCTGACGGTGGCGAAGGCCGGCAGAATTCGGTGGTTGGGGCTTGTCATGAGGATGCCGGACTCATGCCCCACCAAGAAGGTGCTCACCAGCGACCCGTCCGGCACAAGGCGACGAGGAGCTCAGCGTGCTTGGTGGATGGATCAAGTGGAGCAGAACCTGCAGGATATCGGATGCAACCGGGGATGGAGAGCTGCAGCCATGAACCGAGCTACCTGGAAAACGATTGGTGACCAGGCCATGTCACTAAGACGTGCTCAATTGTGAAGAGGCCAGTAAAGAATAAGAAGAAGATGTATATTGACAAAGGAGAATAACATCCCGGTTTATGATAAAGAAGGTTGGGTACTACAGTGGGTATATAAAAAATTTCTAACCGATTTTTAACGTATTTGCTGTTAAATTTTATATTTTCTTTACAAAATTTGAAAAACGTGACTTTTATATCTTGGTTATTATATGTGGCTAAAGCCCAGAAAAGTATCTTCTTCTTCTTTACTGGCCCGCTCACAATTGAGCACGTGGTACTGACATGGCCTACCTTGCTATGCTTAGCCTAGGCTTTCATGATTTTTTATTTACTCGTAGCTGGATAGTCAGTCCTGCATAACGGAGGATGGGGGGGGGGGGGGGGTTTCTCAGACGAGATTCAATCCCGGTACTATCGTGTGGTTGTGCCGCACGCTAACGCTATCGAGCTCCCCCAAAAAAGTATATTACATCAAAATTCTAATTTTTACTTAATCTTTATTGAAAAGAAAGTTAATTTGTGTTCCTAATGGTAAATCAAAACAATTAATTTACCTCAAAAAATAGTTGTAACATAGTCAGCTGAACTGTGGGTACTGAATTGCTGAAATTCGAGTCCTTTGACAAGGTTTATTGGTTTTTGGTCTTGTATCTTCGAAGATATAATTGCTAGAAGTCTGTTACTTCGAGATTTTTGTAGTCAAATTTCTGATTTTCAATATGCAATATCAGTTTTTGCGTGAGCAAATAGAAACAAATAAGACTTATGACTACCCTTGCCCCTACATGCAGGGTCCTTTCTAAAGACAGAGAGAGTGCTTATTTTGTGTTTTTACCATAGGCGCTATTTCTATCATGGTTCTGTCAATTGAGTAATAAGATGGATGGGGTTTAACCGTCGGTAAAATTTTGCTAGAATTCTGCATTCACGCAATATTTATATTTTAATGCCTTTATTCATATTGTAACATTCATTTGCGCTTCGTATTGCTCCTTGTATGCCATCTTTTGAAAAAACTTTTTTATTTATTTCAGACGTAAAACACGACTCGAATTATTGAAAATATCAGCTGCTGTAATGGGTATTGAGTTTTCTTATGCTGCCGAAACTGCATTTGTGTCTCCAACATTACTTAAGATTGGAGTTGAACATAAACACATGACGTTAGTTTGGTGTCTTTCACCACTGGTTGGATTTTTTCTAACGCCTATTTTAGGCTCTTTAAGTGATAGGTGTCGGAGTACAATTGGACGTCGTAGGCCATTCATCCTACTTTTATCGCTTGGTGTCGTGCTGGGACTATTACTGGTACCAAATGGGGAATTTGTTGGATATGCCATGGGTGATTTGGATGCATTCAGCGCGTCTACGTTTGGTAATATCACTGAAGATAAAAATAACAACTTTGAGGAAGAGGTGAGCAAAGAAGCGAGGATGGACTATGTTCAACCAGAAAAGGTAAAAGAGTCAAAGCAATCGATAGCAAAATTAAAATAAAAAAACACTATGAAATCAATATTCAATCTCCCAGGCAGCTATAGATCTTTCACAGATTGCAAATCATCGGCCACGCCATCCATGGGGAATCTTTTTTACTATAATAGGCACTGTTTTGCTTGATTTCGATGCTGACGCATGCCAAAGTCCTTCCAGAGCTTTTTTACTAGACGTGACCGTTCCAGAAGATCATGCACGAGGGCTATCAACATTTACAATCATGGCTGGTCTAGGTGGTTTCATGGGATACTCACTTGGAGCAATTGATTGGGACAACACTTCACTCGGTGTTCTTTTAGGAGGGCACGTGCGAGCTGTTTTTTCGCTTATTACTGTCATTTTTATACTATGCGTTCTTTTAACTGTAACTAGCTTCAGTGAGATCCCTATATGCGCATTGGAAGAAAGTCTAAAGAAGACAAATGTTGAACCAGAAACAAATAAACAGCGTACTGATGACGAACGTGGTACTTATGGAACAATGCCGCATATCAACCTCAACACGCCAACTTCATCGTTATTGATTCAACAAACTAACAACGAATATGATGATCTACCAGGAAGAAACTGTATAGAGACAAGTTTCAACAGACCCGAAATGATTGATGATGTGAAACATGGAGACAGAAGCACGTCTAATAACACTGATGAATTAAATCACGAAGAAATGAACAAATCGCTACATGAAGATGGACAACAAATTGCAACTTTCACCATGTATTTAACCTCTGTCATCTATATGCCACACTCACTACGAATTATTTGTCTAACAAACTTGTTCTGCTGGATGGCACATGTATGCTATTCTCTATACTTTACAGATTTTGTAGGTGAGGCAGTTTTTGAAGGAGATCCTAAGGTAAGAAAATTAAAAAATAAAAACACACAAAAAACCCCCCACCTCACCCACTTTAACACATTACACCCCCCCCACACAAACACACACACACACACACACACACACATATATATATATATATATATATATATATATATATATATATATATATATATATATATATATATATATATATATATATATATATATATATATATATATATATATATATATATATATATATATATATATATATATATATATATATATATGTATATATATATATATATATATATATATATATATGTATATATATGTATATATATATATATATATATATATATATATATATATATATATATATATATATATATATATATATATATATATATATATATATATGTATATATATGTATATATATATATATATATATATATATATATATATATATATATATATATATGTATAAAAATAAATATATATATATATATATATATATATATATATATATATATATATATATCTATACATATATCTATATATATATATATATATATATATATATATATATATATATATATATATATATATATATATATATATATATATATCTATATATATCTCTCTCTATATAAATATATATATATATATATATATATATATATATATATATATATATATATATATATATATATATATATATATATATATATATATATATATATATTTATATATATATATATATATATATATATATATATATATATATATATATATATATATATATATATATATATATATATATATATGTGTTCATAGATGTTCGTAATGATTCGGTTCAAAACATACTGAAAATAGTTTGTTCACACATTTTTTTTTGCTTTAAAGTTTTGTTCTTCCAGTTGGCGCCATTGTGCATGTTTTCTTTTTCATTTTTAATTATTTACTGGGTAAGCAATATACGAAGTCATGTTAAAAGTGAATATTTTTAAGTAAAATATTAATCTTGATTCTCATAAATTTCTCATTAGTTTAAATACCATTTTCAAATAATCACATATTGATAAAAATATTACATTCAAAGTGTCTTTACATTTTTTATGATTTTTTTCTTTAGTTTTAGTATTGTTATTTTAAACAGAACAAATTTGTTAAGCCAAATTAAAAATTAAATCAAAAGAGTTACTTTTGAAATAGTTTAAATCCCAATTTTATCATCTACGCTGTTTTATGATATCTACAGGCAGTTTCATTTATAATCAAGCCTGTATCTTTGACAAAATGTTGGCCCATCTCAAAGAAAAAAAGCTATCAATTCATCCGAAAACAACGTAACAGATTATCAAATTTCAAAAATTTAAGTAATGAATGCCAACAATATGTAAGTCGTAAAGATATTTTTTTGTCATTAAAATTCTTTGGCCTTACGCGAATACAAATAAAAACAATTTATTCAAATTCACTGTGTCCGTCTAAGTATTATGGAAAATTGAAATTACATTCAATCTTTCGCCAGAACTACACAAACTGTAGTAATTTGTACTTATACTCACGTCGACTTACAAGTATTTGTTTAAGCTTCCGAATAAAAAACATAAGCAACATATTTAACTCCTAACGAATTCGAGCTTATTCTATTGATTATTTTTGTGAATGGTCAGTCTTATCAACCTTAAAACATTATTAGTGTGTCTCTATTGCTTATTTTCTCCAATAATCAATTGCAACAGAAGAATGTAGTATTATTTCTTTTGCATCTGCAATTTCCAATACCTTATATACTGCGACTGTATAGTCTTCATACCAGCGGTATAGGTTTAATAACAGATTATACGAGGCTAGACAGAAGCACTTAAGTTTTTCCAGGTTTATGGTTTGTTTGCAATTTATTTTGATAAATTCTTTGATACTAATAGAGATCGAAAAATTTTCAATCAAAGGTATCAATTGGTTATGTCGCAAATAAATACGATTTTCAATAAATTAGAGGAAAACATATGCAAACGTATAAGAGCTTCGAAGATATGCTCAGTCAGTTTCAGTTTCTACACATTTAGATTTGTTCCTTAGTACTGTTATTTTTTTCTCGAAGTATGTATACCTGATCTTGAACATTATATTGGTACGTTTTTTTTGTGATTGAAAGATTTGCAAAGTTTACTTTGTTGATGGGACTGGTGAAAAATGTTGTACCTTTTTTTTACGTAGAAATACGTAATTTAAGATACCACGGTTATTTCAGAAATTTGTTTAATTATCATGGTAAATTTATAAAATGTGAGATCTTGGAAACATTGCAAAATAAATTGAGTTCATTGAGATATGGATCCTATTCTAGACCCTTAAGATAACAGAATTTGTTGTTATGACTTTCTCATACTAGCTACTCACTAGGAGCCTTCTCTTCGAACCTAGTAACGAAAAAAAGCTTGTGGTAAGCGCGGCTGGATGTAGCTGGATGGGAAACCATCAAAACCAAATAGTTTAATATACAAGGATCAACATATATTTTATTTGGAAATGCGATTTTTTGGGCATTTTTTAAATCCATACCAATCATGAAAAGGCTTATTTTTTCATTTTTTAAACGTATTTTGCGAAAAATGTGATATTTAGATTCTTCAAAAATATCTGTTTGCTAAATCATAAGAAAGTACGCATGAAATCCTTCACAATGATATGAGTAACATATTTGTATGACAAAAAATAATGATGCTCTCGGTAACGAAAAATGTACCATCAGAACGTCGTCTTAGAAGCATTTTGACAACGGTTTTGACTTTCATGCTTTAGATCTCATCAACCAGATTTTTTACAAATCTACACTTTTGGAATACATTTAATGAACATATTTTCTTTCGAATGGTTTTAAATTGCAACAATTGGAGATGGTCGAATTTTTGACCGAGCTCGTCAAAACGTGCCAACCAAAAACGTAAAATTTTTTCGCTTAAAATTACAGATGAGATCCGATGTAGTTTACCTTTTGCAAAAAATATGTAAAGCTTCAACAACCCCTGCCAGGTAAAAAAGCGGTTGCGACGGGCTGCCATACAACACCCCGTCAAATAAATCAATAATAATACTTCAATAGTAAAAAGACACTCTTTTTTCATTTTTTGATTTGGCTGAAATTTGGAATACACGTTTCTCTTTCAGTTCATTTGAAGAATTTTAAATCTCCGCTACTCTGGTGGAAAACAAAAGGTCTCCTATACAACTCTTTATGAATATAAAGAGCTTTTTCACAAAAGAATGGAAACTTCCGGCCACCCCGGACAAGAAAACATGGCAGCTTCCATACAACCACACGTCGAAAAAAACATTCGTATCCAAATACAAATGACGACCGAATTTCTCCGAAATTTGGTAAAAATAAATTTCAAGATTTTTTGGAACCGAAATCAAAGCTTCAGTTACCCGACGGGGGAAGAAGGCTTCAATACAATATGTTTGCTTATTTACCGCTTTACAAAATTCAAATGACATTTTCGTTCGTCATTCCAACATATTTTTTAAATCTTTTCAAAAAATTCCAATAATTTGTACAAACCAGATTCAAAGAAAGGCAAAATTACAGTTCCACAAGCGGGGATCAAATGGCTCCCTTCAACCCCCACCCTTTCCAACCACAAATACAGACAAATTAGTGAAAAGTACTAATAACTCTCAATGTGACTGAAACATGGTATAAATGATTCTTATTATTCATAGAGCGACGCAGAATCAATAACGTCAATGGGAAACAAAGGGAGACATTCAAAGCACTTCTTCTTTTTTTCTGGCCCGCTCACAATTGAGCACGTCGTCAAGACATGGCCTGGTCACCAATAGTTTTCCAGGTAGCTCGATCCATAGCTGCATATCTCCATCACCAGTTATATCCGGTATTCCGCAGGTTCTGCTCCACTTGGTCCATCCACCGAGCACGCTAAGCTCCTTGTCGTCTTGTGCCGAACGGATCGCTCATTTTTTAAGTAAAGTGCTGCTTTATTCCATTGAATTTATCACCCACCCCCTCATTTTTGTTTCTGCCCGCGAGGGATTTAGCTGGTCAGCGGAGGCTGGGAATGTTTGTTCCTACCGATTCGCAAGATCGGCATCCGCTGCCGCAGCAGCTGATGGCTCCGGCCGCCTTCTTCGCTCATCCGGAACCCAACCCGATTCTTCGTCTGAGGCTGACGACGGTAAGTAACCTCGGGGGATGGGATCCTCAATTCCTAGCAGGCTTCTAGTGGCTGCTTCCGAATGCTGCCGTTCACGATGTAGCCTGATACGTTCCCGTGTATCTCTCGCCTCTCGGTGCTCCCGCGTTTCTGTGGAGGGACGTGGTGTTGGAGGCCGTCCACCTCGCCGTTCCCCCTCCTCTGCACCGTTCGTGCCCGACGCGCCTCATTCCGCGTTCGTTGCGGGCTGTTCGAGTGGCCGCACGCTGCTCCTGCTGTTTCGCGAGCGCTGGTGCCGTTTCCTCAGCTTCCAGTCGAGCCCTCTCCTCATTCCAGTCCTGTTGGAGTGCTGTCGTGACGCGCTTCGCCGCCTCAGACATTCAAAATACGACAGCGTGAAACCCCGGTGGAAGAAACCGTGACTCGACAACACCTGGGCTAGATGGAAGTTCACCTTGCCGTGCTTTCTGCTGATCCACGTTTAGATGTCTGGGATTGTCCTCCGCGCCCACTTGACGTCTCTGCTGGCCTCTGGCTTGGCTGCATCCTCGTCCCATCGCTGCTGTCATCGTTATAGTGTGCCGGGTCGCTCCTCCCTGCTGCCAGGAATCACTCAAAATAACTCACGACGGAGGCTCTCAAAAGGCTCCTTTTTTGTGGTTTTGTCGTCAAAAATGCAGCCGCGGCCGGAAACGCTCGTGCGTGCTTCGGCCCTTTTCCCCTTCGCTTCCATTTCTCATTTCTGTAGCTCAGTTTCTTTCAAGGTAGAGAGAACGCAAGCCGCGAGCGCAAGCTTCGAGCGCAATTACGCTCGCGCTTACGGCTGCGCTCTTTTTCAGAACAAACGCGCAGACGGAAGAACCTACAAGAGGGAATACAGTACATTTTATTGCGTTTTTCATATTTCATTATTTTGTTTGCAGTGGCGTCTTTCAGCTGCGTGTACGGGGAATACACGCCTTCATTGTCCAGTAGCACTGCTTGCCTGCATAGTCCATAGTCTAGTCCTGCATAGTAGTTCCCTCGTCAAGCAGCAGCAAACATGAAATAAGATAATGAAAGTATTAGAAAACTGTTCAAACTCCAATTGCGATGATTTTTAACCTACCTCAACGGTAACGCTTCCTCTGCGATGACACGACCTTTCTCCAAAAACAGTACTTGCACACTGGCAGTTTGAGTTTTCTCTTGAACTTACCCGTACTCTTCGCCGTTTGCTTCGATCCACAAATTTGCTAAGTTCCCTTCGCCGACGCATCGGCCGGACTTAGAATTTGGAGAAACGCGCACACAAACCCAAAATCGCTGCTGGCAGCCGCACACACGCACAAGGGTACGAAGGTGCAAAGCGGAGAAATCTAGCCCATTTCGTTCGCTTCGTGCAGCCAGGCGGGGAAAAATAACCCAAAATCACTCAAACCTTTTAGGGGTAGGTAGAAAATCATCTTTTGTCTCTTTCCCGCTACCACAGAGCTTCGGCTCTCGTCAGCAGGGCTCTGCACGAAAGTGCGCCGTTGAACGATGTTCGAGCTGCTGGCGTTCAAAGCACCTTGTGTTCTCGGTAATCAGCAAGCAAATCGGGACAAGACTAGCTATAACGGCAGCCGTCTCGTAGCGCATTGATTGACAGGTGCACGCGACCTTTCTCGCTGTCACCCTTTGATCTCTCTCCAGCATACCTACATTCAAGGGTTTTCCACCGTGCTGTGCCATGTTATTCCTGCATAACACAGGATCGCATCCGCCACTGAAACCAGTAGGCGGCGCTTAGCCTCCTTAGGGCCACTGTGGTGCCATGGAGTGCCTTCGACGTGGCGTTCTCAACGTGTGACTTCCACGCGAAGTGGTCATGTAGAATTACCCCAAGGTAGCGCAATTGGCTCACTGGCTTGACCTCCACGTCATTGATCCTTAGTGGACGGTCGACATATCCCTGGTGGAGGCTCGAAACCATGACGACGTCGGTCTTCGCGGACGCCAAACCCGATGGCCTGTATGTCGGAGGGCAACGCTACTCGTAGTATGCCGTCGTACATTACGTTCCGCAGGGTGAGACCGAGTATACGTGTGGAACGCCAGCCGTCACTGCACGGGTGGTTGATTCTTCGCTGGTCTCGAATATCAGCTGCCGCTCGGAGAAGTAGCTCTGAATCATTCGCTGCATGGCCGGGGGAACACCTTAGTCCACCAAAGCAGCCGCTTTCGCTCTCCAGCTTGCCTTGTTGAAAACGTTACGAACGTCAAGCGAGACCAGCATAAGGCATCAGGGGTCTCTGCCATTCGTCCTGTTGTACGTCATCGCTTTTCTTCCAACCGTTATGACGCGTTGGAAGGCCTGTGAAGTAGACCTTCCGCTGCGAAATCCATACTGCTCTGCGGACAGACGGGGCGCTTCCGCATCTTCCAGGTGTTCAAACAGCCGATTAAGCACGAACATGCACAGATGCCGATATGATGACGACTCCCCAGGAGGCTTTCCAGACGTTGACAGGAGTACCAGCCTTTGCCGCTTCCATACCGACGGGAAGTTTGATCGGTCAAAGCAGTCCTGATACACCTGTCTAAACACTTCCGGGTATTCCTGAACGGCAGCTTTGATGGCTGTGTTCGAAATGCCGTCCAAACCGGGGGCCTTCCTAGCGTTGAGGTTCGCTACGATGCTGCATATCTCGACGGTGAACATTTGTCGAACAAAGTCCACATCTGGTGAAAGGCTGCCTTCTTCATTCTCCGGCCATGTGAAGTCCGGGTGGCTTGGGAACAGATCTCCGACGATACGCTCTAGTACTGCGCGGTTTGTTTCCGGTGGAGTACGACCACCACGCAGGCGAGCCATAATCACCTGGTAGCCTGAGCCGAAGACGTTGTCCTGGACCGCATCGATGAGCTGCTGAAATTGCTCCTGCTTGCTTCTCCGGATCAAGCGCTTCAGGGCTTTCTGGTTCTACCGGAGTAGCGTTGTTTCTGCTTGGGTCCGACGTCCTTCAATATCCGTCTCTGGCCGTTCCACACTCCTACCGAAAACGCTCTACTTCTGGGGTAAACCAGTAGAGGTTCCGCCTAGGCAGGTAAGTGGAGTTTTGGACCCGTGTCATCGTGCGGTCACAGGCATCAGTGACCACTGACACAAGGGTATCGGGGTTCCGAGCTGCGATGGACGGGCTCGCGAGGGACACATCCACTACACTCGGTCGGACAACCCCGTTCACAGTAAAGGTGCGTTCGTTACCATGGTTAAGAGTGTCCAAGTCAAGCACCTCTGCTGACTGAAGCAGGTCGTCATTCTCAGCATTCCAAGCATTGAAATCTCCCGCAAGGATCAATGCCGGGTGGCTTTCAATAGCGAGTTCGACGGCCTCGAGATGCTTCTCTAAGTCGGCCGTTCCCATCCTCGGAGAGGCGTAGCAACTGGCGATCGTGACTCCTGCTATGATGGGCACTACCAGGCCCGGCGCGGCACTTCCCCACACTCGTTGAATCGGGTAGGGTCCGGTGGCCGCCACCGCTACGCTTCCACCTGGGTCTACCGCCCCATTGCTGCTTCCGGCCGGGGGCCGGTAGACCACTGATGCGATGATGACATCCACTCCTTCTTTCCGCGCGGTCTGCAGCATCACGTCTTGTGCCACGGAGCTGTGTGCGAGATTAATCTGCAGGACGCTTAGCGTCTGCAGTTCTGGTGACCCACACGATGGGGACCTCCGCAAACGACGCAGCAGATCTCGTTTTGGCAGTCCCGCTGCAGATATCCCGGAGCGCTGCAGCGGATGCATAGATCCGACCGATCCACTTCGGCTCGGTATTGCGCTTTTAAGTGTCCCGCTTCGAGACACTCGAAGCACCGTTTCTCCGCTTTTGGGCGTTTTGGACGCCACTGATGGGACCGGATATATTGTGTATAGCATCTTCAGCTTCGACCCCGCTAGCTTTTCGGCGTGCTTGCGAGGGAGCCGAGCTCGTACACGTTGTGTGCCGTTCCATGCCTCGTAATGGCGAACGGATTAGGCCATCGACGGACCCTGGAGTAGTGTGTCCAAGGCCTGCGTGATGTCGTCCGCTCTCGCTAAAGGGTCTGCATCATCAATGCCCACTTCCGCCTGTTCCTGCACCACTCGTGCAGCACCAGCTTTGCCACACACGGCTTGAATGCGGCACTGGATTGCCTGTGAGTCCGCATCTTACCGCAGATCCAGCAGAAGCGACTTACGGAGCGACTTGCGGCCAACTCTTAGCAATCCTTTAACATCCGCTAATTCCGGAGCACCTCGAAGTTTGACATATATGCTCGTCCATGATTGTAGCCTCCAGACTCTCAGGTCGCTGGGTCGACGGAGCCGACTGCAGTTCATTTAGAGCCTCCTGCTCTCTTAGCCGCTTGCGATCGCGCTGGATCTTTCGCCGCTGAGAGACGGCGGTTCACCCTTCCTGGGCTTCCTGCGCCTACTATTGTGACGGCGGCTGCGACAACTGCTGCTGGGGCTGGGCCGACGGTTTTGGCTGCTGCTGCATCACCTGCAGCTGACTCTGCTGTATGCTGGTCATTCGTACTACCAGCAGTTTTAGCAGCTCTTCAGACCGAGTGCCAGTAGTCGTCATTGCGGCCATCTCGTGCCGCAAGGCTTACATCTCCTCTTCTTTTTTTTTCAACAACAGGCTAAGCCCTTCTGCTTTTGCCTGAAGGACCGCCTCCTTCTGTCCTAGTTTCTGTTCCCCGACAGCAACCACCTGTTTGACCATTGCAGGTAGTGCCACTGACGTCTTCGGGTTCTTCGCGCTTGACCTCGTAGCATGCGCCATACTCCGAGGATTGACTCCCAACTAACACAAACTTAGTGCCCCACTTAGTTTTCCTTTTAGAATTTCTTCCAGCCCAATTTGGGCAGCTTTTTCACAAGATTTTACAATTTTTACACATTTTTTAACTTTATTAAGAAAAGCGATGAGTTTTCACTTTTAACTTGTATGCACAACCTACTAAGACACTTGCCGGACGGATCGCTGGTGAGCACCTTCTTGGTGGGATATCCTGGCCTGGCCTAGCTCGAGGTACATTCTTCTCCTTCACACGTCTTGCTCACACACGAGTGCGTTGATGTTCTCCGTGTGCAGATTTCAGGACTCATGCCCAGAACGACCGATCTAATCAGCGTGCGGTATATGGAACACTTCGTGCGTGGGTGGAGCCACATGGACCTCAGGAGTTTGTGGAGCCCATAGTAGGCACGATTCCCCTGAACAATGCGCTTCCGGATTTCGCAACTTACGTTGTTATCCGGAGTTACGACAGTGCCGAGGTAGCAAAACTCCTCTACTACCTCAAGTTCGTCGCTGTCTACTGATACACTGCTCTACAGCCTGGCTCTGTCACTGTCAGAGCCCCAGACGAGCAGGTACTTTGTTTTTGTCGCATTGATCATTAGTCCAATCCTTGCGGCCTCGCGTTTTAGTCGGGGGCGATTCGTATACACGTCTTAGTGTTCCGTCCGATGATGTCGATATCATCCGCGAAGCCGAGGAATTGGAAGGACCGGGTGAAAATCGTGCCACGGATGTCGAAGCCCGCGCTCCTCATGACACCTTCCAGAGCGATGTTGAATAAGAGACAAGAGAGCCCAACTTATTGCCTCCGACCCCGGTGAGATTCAAACGGATCCGACAGCATGTTCGACACCCTCACCTTACACAGCAAACATATTCTGAAGCAAACATATTCGTTATTTCTGCACTTCATTGCCTCGATGCATTGTTTAAAAAAATATATTATGTAGTTTTCTCAACTCAATTTGGTCGCTGGAAGAGAAAAAAGAACACAACAACCGAATTCCTCAGATCCCACGTGGTGCCTGTGTTTAGCACCAGAACGTTCTGAGAGAGTGGGTTCTAAAGGCTCCTGAGCCAATCAGAGCATATGGGCCATAAACGCGCATGACAGAACAGGCTACGCTGGCTATCCTCCATACACAATTCTGCTCACCCGCGTGCTTGTAATAAAACTTGGTTTTGACCGCACTCACCATCAAGAACTTGTTGGCCGAGCGTGCTAAGTTCGCATGGCTGAAACAAACAAAGTTAAGACTCTGACGGGACGGTTATGACTACTTGGCATGAGTGCGATGAGCAAGTCAAAGAGAGCGCCGTCGTTGCTCAGTTTTTTTCCAATGATTTTTTTTTATGAATATGAAGAATTGTGTTCATCGTTAATATCGAGGGAATTGACTCCTCGATATTACCCTCGATATTAAAAATTTGTTCTTTTAAAATGAATAAAATGTTGACTCCACGTTGCTAGGGAAATTTACAATTATAGCCTTAACAAAGATAACCATTCTTTTACTCTATTTATTTATGTTTCCATTAAGATTTTTCTTAATCGGGGCTAGTTCGAAATCTAATGAAAATAAATCTCTTCTATCACAATAGTAGTTAAGTAAAGCTTCTTTTATATTTAGCCGGTCCGTGGATATGTTACTACTATTCAAAACGTCTGCTGCCTCTCCTATCACCTTATTTCTTATGGTTCGAGGAATGATTTGTAAGAGTAAGGTGAAGATGCTGCATCTCTCACACATACTCTACACACCTCTTCTACATCATTGATCCAGTTGTTGAGTTCTGTAGCTTGGCCATCGAACTGTCTCAATTCTTTAACAAAATCGGGCACTTTGTCGAATTCGTAAATGGTAGGTACTTGGTCTGTAGACATTTTTTTTAAAGAAAAAAATCTTACCAGTGGGAGCCTTACCAATACGGTGTAGTTTATCTGGGCAGTCAGCAAAGGGTTACCTTTTCCTATTCCTATTGGGGGTCTCGGCATACGATCGGGATAATTCACAGTGTCTCAGGTGTCGCTTCATGCTGCTAAGTGGCTCTTTAGACCACTTGGTGAACAAATCACTATTAGGGAATTTTTTTTGCACTTGTGCCATTCCCGTACTACAACCAAACCTATTCGGCCGCCAGGTAAGGGCTTCAGAATCGTAGAGAAATAACTATTTTGATGTCTAGAGTTCAAAAGTCGACATATTTCACAAATTTTACTAATACTAATAATAATAAATACTTATTTGTCAATAAACGTATATGTATTATCGAGTTAACAAGGATGTAGACAAGGATGTAGTGATACCTAATATGTATGTATGCAGATCTAATCATACGTAGTATATCGTAGTATGTGAATTAAGCTCTCACAAAGAAAGAAAGTAATACGAAATGTCATGAGATGATATGGCATCTTGAGCTTGACCTTGGACCGTATCTTTTGCTCCGTTTCAAAATTTTCCAGTATCAGCGGGTAAGATACTGAGAAGCGAATGAGGAAGCGAAGCGATTGTTGCTTTAAACGCAGTTTTAGTGGCATCACTTTGGACATCACTTTAACGGACATGTTATGAGTTTATTTCATACTACTCATAGCGATCCAAGACAACAAAAATGGATTCTTTCAAATTTTAGTAAACGCGTGTTTGAAGCCCAGTGAAAGCAGGTAGTACCGTATTCCAACACCGACAAAATCATTGTCTTGTATAGTCTTATTAGGTCCAGTGGGTGGGCTTCCCACCAGGTGTTATTACCTGTTCGGAGGAAGCACTTTCTGTTATATATTCTATATGAGCCCTCCACATTATTGGTTTAGAACCATAGGTACCTAGGTACGTATTAACCGCAGATATTTTCTCACCGTATCGGAATATGTCAAATTTGGAATGAATCAGGTTTTTCCTGCTGTTTCTTGTGGTACTGTCCTATTTTTTTTTAATATAATGAACCAAGATTCAAAATTGATGAGCGTGAATTAAAAAGATTTTTGGAGAACTGGAATGTTTTTTTGGCGACAGAAATAACACCGTAGTCAGTCAGTTGTCTAAGAGTGAAATTGGGAGCAATACAAGAGTCAATATTGCTTACATAAAAGTTATTTAGTGAGGGACTCATTGGCTGGTTTCTGGGGAAATTGGCGAATAATGCTATACAATCCGATATCTTGACAGAATTTCGCAGTGCGCCAGCCGATATTATTGCTTTTCATACGAGCAAACATTTCATTTAAATGAGTAAATATTATTTAATATGCCAGTTCAAGGCGAATTTGATGAGTCTATGAATTTGATTTGATACTATTTGAATCATAGCGTTATTTCATTCCGTTGTGGTTTTTTATCGCCAACAGCATCACTGTTGATGTTGATGTGTGTTATAATCACATAAAATAATAATTTGGTGTGTTTTTCAAGAATTTTTTTCAATCCATGGAAGTATAAACAAACAATGGGTGAGAAAATAAAATAGCCGTCGTAAGACTATTAATGTTAGGTTGCCGAAGTTTGGTATTTTGGGATATTGTAACGTAATTATTCAAATATTTGCTTTATAGTGAAAAAGGTATTAAATTAATTATGACAATATAATTGTTTTAAATGTGAGCAAATTATAGAATAGTTCATTTGTACTAGCTCAAGGAAAAAATGTTTGTTTTGATTTGATTTGCAAAATAACATTAGTTCCATTCGATCGTTTTGTATTATTATCAGCTGAAATATTTATTTGGTATGAAATCAATATATTTGTTGTACTTCTTACAAGAATAAACAAAGAATGTGTGTGCAAATTAAAATGGTACGATTGTGGTTAGGTTGCGTTGTTCTGACGGTTTCGGAAAATTGAAACGCAATTAAATTAATAAAAAGATCAACATGCTTTTGATTTATTTTTGCATTCTGCAACAAAACCTATTAAATTTGTACGGTTATATATAGTTCTCTTCTCATCCTCACCTAAAGCGGCCGTGTTTTCTAGTCCCGAAGAGAGCAGAAAGTAAATTGTAACTTACACTTGCACAGTGGAAAAAAAATTAACTAAATAAAAAAAACCAAAAGTGAAACCCAACACTAGAGCCGCTTTTGTCGCCCGACCCTTAAGTAGGCGTCGTACAAAGATTGCTGCCAAGCAACGGAACATTAAGATTCCGTTGTCCAAACTAAACTGTATTGACGAGCTAGGACTTAATACGAAATTTTCTTCACCAAATACGTTTGCGCTGCTGGATGGTGACCAGGCAGTGCACCCGACGGACACACACACCAACATTAAAAATCTCTCAAAGATCAGAAAAAATCTTTCAAAGATCAGTGGTAGTATTCCACCAATAAAGATAATGAGCAAATCGCTAGGAAAGGTTCACAAAAAATCATTGCCGCAGGAGTGGTGAGATATACGACTAAAATCGCCAAAGAAGGCCAATGAAGGCATCACTGTAAACACTAACACAGCAGAAGATTTCCGGGCTATAGTGAAACACTTAGCTAGTACAAACACGAACTTTCACACATACCAACTTTCAGAAGAGCGCACCACCAAAATCGTGCTAAGCAATCTGTACGACATGCCAACCGAGGAAGTCCTCGAGATATTGGTAAAGGAAGGAATCAATCCTTCAGCAGTAAAAAAGTTCTCAAGCAAAAACAAAAAATATGACAAGCATGCCACGTATTTGCTCCACTTCCCCAAAGGAAGTATTACTATGTCACTGCTTCGCAGTATCAACGCTTTTTGTAATTGTAGAGTTTGATGGACCTACTACTCAAACAAACAAGGGCTAATGCAATGCAAACGTTGCCAAGCATTTGGACACGAAGCCGCAAACTGCCATCATCCAGCTATTTGCAACAAATGTGCTGGTATAAACGAATCAAATAAATGCCCACTAACAGAAGGTGCGGCTAATGAGAACGGGCTGGTCTCGAAACATAACTTAAAATGTGCAAACTGTGAAGGCAATCACCCTTCTAACTACACGGGCTGCCCAAAGCGCCCAACGAAGCCCATTATACCAGTGCCTAAACCAAAGGCAAATGAATTTGTTTTCAAAGGTAACGCGTTCCCTGCCTTACCATCCAAGCCCACTTCCCGCAGTACTACTCCCGGCTCCCATCAATGGAGTTACGTCGCAGCAAACAATAAGGAAGAGCTTTTTAACTCAAATGTAATTACTGCAATAGTAGGAGAAGTTTTCTGCAAACTACGCGTGTGAAACACCAAACAACAGCAAATCACTGCGATATTTGAAGTGGTAGGCAAATATTGTTTTCCTAAATAATGGAAGCGAAACAATATTTAAATATTTCGTACTGGAACGCCAACGGTGTTCTAAACAAAAACACTGAACTGTCAATTTTCTTAAAGGAAAAAAAATATAGATATCATGGTAATAGTTGAAACCTTCTTAAAAAAATGAGCATAGGTTCGATATTCAAAATTACGCGACATGCAGGTTAGATAGAGTATGCAGAACTAAAGGAGGGGTCTTTATCCTTGTTAGACACAATATAGTTTTCAAACATATGAGTTCTTTTAAACTTAACATAACAGAAGCAATAGGCATAACAGTATTAACGAAAAATGGTCCAATTTCTATAGTGGCGGCCTACCATCCTGGCTCAAATACATCAGTCAATACTTTTAAAAAAGATATTAGCAAACTTACGAAACTAAAAAATAACTTTATAATTTGCGGAGACTTGAACGCACGTCATCGCTTGTGGAACTGTGCATCCACAAACTCCGCAGGCAAATGCCTATTTGATGAAATCCAAAAAGGTCAGTTCTCTGTTTACTCACCAAACACACCCACACACTTCCCCGCAGATGCAAAACGCAATCCATCAACGATTGATATTGCACTTAGCAACAATAGTCTTCAGTTCTCAGAGCTAAAAACATCTATACACTTTTCCTCGGACCATCTTCCAGTATTGTTTTTAATTTAAAGAAAAATGTTAACACTAAACCCAATAATTTCATTTACGATTATAAAAACGCTAACTGGTTATATTTTAAACATCTCATCAACGCCAAGATAAACCCATCTGAATTAACTTTAGATAAAATCCATTCCCAGACCCAAATAGATAATATGATTACTAAAATCACCTCGATCATTAATACAGCCCACGACAGCGCAGTCCCAACTAGAACACCGGGCAGTTATAACCTAGTAATTCCACCAGAAATCCTAGCCTTGATAAAAATTAGAAACACTTATAGGAAAAGATGGCAAAGACATAGACTCAATCATAATGTAAAAACCTCATATTACTTTTTGAGAAACCTGATTGAACATAAATTATCAGTTTTACGCAACGAAGCATGGTCTAAAAATTTCCAAAATCTAAACAAAGAAAAACAAAATAAATCTAAAATATGGAAATTCATTAAAATTATCAAAAACAATCAGAAAACCATCCCAATGCTCCAAGTCAAAGACCAATCTCTTATTACGTCTTAAGAAAAATGTGAAGCTTTCAGAGAAATATTTATACTGGCTCACAACGTAACAATTGACCACACTAGCAAACTCGAGCACCAAATCAAATCAACCATACAACAGTTTTCCGAAACCAATAAATTGAACAATATAAATACTCAACACTTATTTAAACCCAAAGACATTATAAAAGTTATAAAACGAATCAAATCTAAAAAATCCACGGGTCCAGATAGAGTCAATAATGCCTCCATCAAGAGACTACCAATCAAAGCCATCATCTACCTAAACAATATTATAAATGGGTGTATAAAACTTGGTTATTTTCCGAACGCATGGAAAAAAGCTAAAGTTATTGCAATTGGGAAAATATTTGAAAAACTAGTGGAATCCAGACTAGCGTTGCACACCTCAAGTAATAATATAATTCCTGACTACCAATTTGGTTTTCGTCCTTCCCTTTCCACGACGCATCAACTTCACAGATTGATAAAAAATATTTCACAAGACAGACAAAGTAAAAAATCGACGGGTTTAGTTCTACTTGATAAAGAAAAAGCTTTTGACTCTATATGGCACCAAGAATTAATTTACTAGCTCATCAAATCAAACTAACCAACCTATCTAATCAAAATTATAAAGTCCTTTATTTCAATCCGGGTAAATCAAATTCACATTTAAAACCAGACGTCTGAGTCCTACTCCCCTGCGGCTGATGTACCACAGGGCAGTGTTTTTGTCTCCAATGCTATTCAACACACACACACACACACACATATATATATATATATATATATATATATATATATATATATATATATATATATATATATATATATATATATATATATATATATATATATATATATATATATAGATATATATATATATATATATATATATATATATATATATATATATAGATATATATATATATATATATATATATATATATATATATATATATATATATATTTACATTTATATATATATATATATATATATATATATATATATATATATATATATATATATATATATATATATATATATATATATATATATATATATATATATATATATATATATATATATATATATATATATATATATATATATATATATATCCCGATAGGTGATAGTGTTATTGATAACGATTTTTTATTTGAATTTGAATCCTAAACATGTTGAATGCTTTAATCGTGTCAAACATACAAAAAAACTAAAAAAGTTTCTAAAAAAATAATTGCATGAGGTCATATATACGTCATATCACATGATCTCTATATATCTCTCTTTTTTGGTATTTGAATTGTATTTTTGTACTTAATATACAAATTCTTAAAAGTAAAGGTGTGCATGGGTTATTATATTATGTACTTTGTCAATACATTGTATTAAACTCAAGTTTAAGTATTAGATAAATGCACATCCACCTTACAATTGCATTTGTCTTTGAACGCACATATAAAACCAACATTCATTAAAATGTTAGTTTATAAGGAAGAAATAACCAATCAGAAGTTATTGAAGGCTTCACACTTAGTAGCTTCATTGCAAATTAATATGTTTCTACTCCGTGAAAACAATTTTGATAGTACAATAACATAATCTCATTTTATGTTTGCTATAGGAAAAATCATTGCTTTTCTGAAACGTTCACCTTGCCAATATACCTGCTTCCTTCTTATGCAAATTTGATTACTACTAATCTGTAGTCCTATTTCTTGTAGTTTGATTTATCCTTCTTGTGCTTAATGATATCTAGTGTCTATAACAGCAGAATAAATATATAATCATTTGCAACAAAAGGGTAGTATATTAGATCTGAAACCATCCCAGTCGGGTTACAACACAGCAAGGATATCACATCAATCATATCAATTTATACGGTGGTGTGAGTAATGGAATATGCAAAAAGTTATGTTGCTGATTAAACATAAAATTGTACATTTACATTTCGCTAAACATTAAAGGAAATATTATTCAAAACAAAGCAAAGGAAAATCATACTTTTCGATCAAGTTCATATTCTCTTTAAGTTGAATTTTTCTGCACCCTACTCTAAAGATCATTGCATTACCGTAGCATAAATGTAAATGTCGATATTGAAAAATATTCAATAGAAAGATTGAAAAATACTTTTTATGAATTGAATAATTTACATTTCAGGCATTGATGCCTATAAAACAGTTCAGTGCTTCGTTGGTACGGCTCTTACTAGTCAATATTGTACAGTCATGTTCGCTGTGTTTGGTACTACAGCGCGTGTACCAAAAAAAATCAAATCCATTTTTAACATATCTGCGATTCGAAGTGGGTCCGGAGCGTTTCACCATTACATTATCATATGTTAAAGTATGCTTTAGGAAAAAATTGGAAATAAACAATTTTAAACATTTTTGTAATTCATTACCAAAGTTGAAAAACAAGATTTTTTTTAGCTTTTTATTTAGTTATAGCCCAAAAACATGTATTTATAAAAAAATTATAGTTTTTTTTTTTTTCAAAAGAAGACTAATTGATGTTTCTAATGATATATAATTTATCTCTTTTACACCTCAATGTACTATTAACATAGTAAGATGAATTGTGGGTACTGACTAGCTGAAATTTGAGCTTTTTGGCAAGCTTTTTTGACTTTGGAGCTTTGAATCTTCGAGGATATAAATGTTAGAAGTCAACAATTTCAGAATTTTTTTAGTTAACTATCTGACTTTCAATCGACAATATCAGATTTTGCAAAAGCAAATAAAAAAAAATGGGACTTATGGCCGCCCTTGCCCCTACGTGCAATCGTGTTAACATGGCAATTTTTCATTTTCATACCTTTTCTTTGTGTATTTGTCTAACGATATATAAATTATTAAAAACTAGCTAATAAACCCGATTTCATTCGGGTCGACGTAGTTTAAGGAAAAATGAAGGGGCATTTTTACGTATGCTTGTGTAATTCAATTTTTGATGTGTATTTTATTTTTTCTTATTTAGTTGTATTCATTCTATAAACGTTATTCCTAGCTTCGTCTTTAAAGGTTTACTATTTCAATCAATTCATCTCTCTCTGTTCCTCTTGACATATCCCTACCAAATGGTTGTATCTGGCTTTTTCAAAAAATCATTCACTCTTTTATAACAAATCGAACCTTTTAACCATCTTAGCTATCAAGAAAAGGCTTTTTTATAAAATCCTTTCTTCTCTTGTTGTTTCATAACTGCCATTTCGCTTCATAATCTTACGCATCTTGCACGTCATAAAATTAGTAAAATCTATTTTTTTGCTTAGTATTTTCCTCTTTAATTTTTTCGGAAATACTTTTATATACAATTTAATTTGTCTAGGATCTGTCACATAAATATATTTACATAACAATGAGGAAATGTAGCATGTTGTTCCACCCTGAGCATGTATGACGCTCAAAATCTTTCTACTTTTCTAACTCTAATTCTTATTTCGTCACTGGAGCTACCTGGAAACAGTTTTCCATTTTCCTCTTTATTTCATCTGTATTGCTATTCTCTTTCATAACTCCATTCTGTGTTCGTAATCATTACGCTCTGAAATCGATATTTAAATGTATCACACCAACCACATTTCCCAGGCAACTCAACACAATTGAAAATTGAATCTTACTGAATAAGGGCATAGCGCTACGTGTTGCAAAATATTTTACACTTTTAAATTTTAACATGCATTTAGTGAGGAAGAGTTGACTTTCTTATTGCAGTTTAGTGTCTAAATAAACGGTAGAAGAGAGAGAGTTGCGAAAACTGAACTGTTTGTTGACGTCTCTTCATTTTTGTGAGTTTCTTTTATTCTAGAAACAGAGATTCCTTTCTCGTCCATAATGTAAATGTAACTTGTTAGAAGGAATGAACAAAACACATTTGTATCGCTGAGCAATATTTGAACATGCCAATAAATAAAGGTTGTATCCTCCAATTTCTGCATTGCAGAATATGATATTTTGCTACTTGTTGCTTAGACTGTGTTAAGGCGTACATGAAAAGTTGTTGTTAAATTAGACGATATTTGTTACTTTGGGAATTTTTTTCATTATTCCGAATAGGTATTGTATGCCCTCCCACCAATTTGTTTTCAACCGGGATAGCAGCAACGTGCTCATTCTCATTATGCAGTAAATATGGACGTTATAATGCCTTTGCCTCATTTCCTTTAAATCAGACATGATTGCTATGCTTGACCATATTTTCCCATACTCTTATAGGAAGAGCTAGTATGGGAGCTCTTGTTTTTAAAATTTTGTAAAAAAAGAATCCTCACCTAAAATCATCCGGACTAAGCTTTATTGCTATGACCGAATTATTTTCTTGGTAATACAGACAGGAGGTTCTGCGGAAACCACCCGTTGTTTCCCACTGGCGTTAATGATTCTTCATCGCGTTATGAATAGGAAGAAGCATTTGTACCGTGTTTCAATCGAATTGCAAGCTTTATGTTTTTCTCAATAATTTTTCTGTGTTTGGTAGATGAAAAGGGACAATCATTTCCGCTTGTATCCGCTGATTATCCGCTTGTAGAACTGAAATTTTGAAAGTCTTTAAATTAAGTGATCAAATTTTAGTTAATTTCGACGACATATGCACTTCAAAATGCTATTTTATGATGAAAAGATATACCAAACCGGGAAACTTTTACTTCATCACATATTGTATAGAGAGTTTTAAGAAATACATACACAACATTTAGGTTAAATCAGCTGTCATTTATATATTCAACGATTTTCAATTGCTGTGAGAAGGTATATATGGAAGACACCCTCTTTTCTTTTCATTTTTGCAGGAAGCAGGACGGTTTGGCCTTTTTACGATCAGATTTATAAATCATGTTCAGACAAATTGGTCATCTTTTGAATTTTGTATTGCCATTAACAGACCTACATATTGTTTCGTAATAGGGGTAGTGATTGGTATAGAAGTTACCCGTTTTTTCTTCGGGGTGTTTGAAGTTGAAGTGTCTGCATCAAAAAGTTAAAAGAAACATGTTTGTCGAATTACGGATATTTGGATTTGTTTTTTGTTTTTTTCATGTTTTTTCATTTGTTTTTTCAAACGAATATTATTGACTTTTCGTCAGGTTATTGTACTGAAGCCCCCTGTTTTGACAGGGGTGGATGAAATTTTTAATTCTTCTCCAAAATATAATAAAAGCATGTGTGCTAAATTTTGGCCAGATCTGTGTTTTACAGTTTTTCGTGAATAGTATAGCCCGTTTGATGGAGGGTTGTATGTGAGCCCTCTTTATTCCCCAAAAGAAAAGCTGACATTTCGGATTCTTTTAAAGAAATTAAGAAGAGACATACAGCACAAATTTCAGTCAAATCGATGGTTATTTGTACTTTTTAGTAATTATTAAAGGTTTGTTAGGCGCTCCCCACCCCTTCCTGCATGAGAGGTTGTATGGGAGCTCCCCT
>NC_071293.1:14302379-14334209 GCF_943737925.1 Anopheles nili | reverse complement strand
TGGCCTGCTCCAGGAGAAACCGGAACCGCTCGCGGTCGAGCGCCGTCGTCTGCCAATCGTTGATCCCGGCCTTTTTGGCGGACGCATCCACGCCATCACTCCATCTCAGTTTGGGCCTACCACGCCTCCTCTGTCCATGTGGGCAGCCTAAAAGGACTTTACGGTGCTGGGGTCGTCCGGTGCCATTCTAATGACATGACCAGCCCACCGGAGCCTGGCGAGGTCTAATTCGCTGCACGACAGTGAGGCTATCGTACAGTTCGTAGAGCTCGTCATTGTATCGGCTCCTCCATTGTCCTTCCACACATACGGGGCCAAAAATCCTTCTGAGCATCTTCCTCTCGAACGCGGCTAAGAGGGTTTCGTCAGTTTTGGGACAAGGTCCATGTCTCAGAGGCGTATGTGAGTACTGGAACTATGAGTGTTTTATATAGTTCCAGCTTCAGCCGTCGCGACAGGTATTTGAGTGGAGAAGTTTCCTCAGGCTGTAGTATGACCGGTTGGCTGCCAGCACCCTTGCGCGTAATTCAACTTCTATGCTACTGTTGGTGCTGACTTTTGACCCAAGATAGGTGAAGTTTTGGACGACTTCAAAGGTTCGCTCACCTATCTGTACGTCACCCCTGCGTAGACTAGCATTAGTATTTGTTAGCAGGGCCGCTGACGGTGCCACCATCATTTTGGTTTTTGCCTCGTTAATCTCCAAACCGAGGTTCTCAGCCGCCTGCTCAATCCGTTTGTAAGCCTCTGCTACATAGGAGAGCCGCAAACCAATGATGTCTATGTCATCAGCGTATGCCGAAATCTGGATTGACTTGTAGAAGATGGTCCCCGAGGTTTCCACTCCTGAGTCTCGGATGGCCCTCTCTAGCGCCAGGTTGAAAAGGAGACAGGCAAGCCCATCGCCCTGGCGCAGACCCTTGGTGGTAGCAAAGGGCCTTGAGAGTTTTCCATCCACCATCACCTGGCATGTGACGTTGGCTCATGGTCATTTTAACAAGCCTGGTAAGCTTGGCCGGGATTCCAAAAGAGCTCATTGCGTCGTAAAGTTTTACCCTGGCTATGCTGTCGTATGCGGCTTTGAAGTCTATGAAGAGATGGAAAGATTGGAGCTGTTGCTCCGCCATCTTCTCCAAAATCTGCCGCATGGTGAAGATCTGGTCAGCGGTTGATTTTCCTTTTCGGAATCCCCTCTGATAGTTTCCCACTATCTCTTCTACGAATGGGACAAGTCTCTCTTGCAAGACTAAGGAGAAGATCTTATAGGCGGTATTCAACACCGTAATACCCCTGTAATTGCTGCACTGTAGCCTGTCCTCCTTCTTGTATATGGGATATATGATACCAAGATTCCAATCACAAGGTATCGATTCGCTATCCTACACCTCAGTAATTATTTGATGAATTTCGCGTTCAAGTGCTGCACCTCCGTTTTTGATCAGTTCGGCTGATAATCCGTCGGGTGCCGGGTGCTTTTATTATTCTTCAACCGACGGATTGCTTTTCGGGTTTCGTCCATGCTAGGTGGCAGTAGCATGACATCATCCGCTAGTGGAGCCTCTAGCTGTTCGTTAAACTGATCATTTTAGTAATTCATCAAAATACTGAGCCCATCGCGAGAGGACCTCTGGCTGGTAGCTGACCAGATTTCCATCCTTATTTCGACAACAGGTCACCTTAGGTATAAAGGTTTTTCGATGACCTGCTATCTCTTGGTAAAACTTTTTTCCTGGGCCGTATCGCACTCTGATTCCTTGGAGCTCCTGCACTCGTTGTTCTTCCCACTGATGTTTCTTGGTGCGGTGTACTCTTTTTTCTTCTCGTCTGAGCCGTATGTAATTCTCTGCGCATGCCCGCGTTCTATGCCGCTGCTGCATTGCTCGGTATGCGCAGTTCTTACGTTCCGTCACAAGTCTACATTCGTCGTCGAACCAGCCAGATTTGGTGTTGCCCCGACGTGGTGGTAGTGTGGATTTTGCACAGTTCAATATCTTTGTTTTTAGAGCGCTCCACCGTTCGCTCGTAGTGTTGTATGGATTTGCTGGTAATAGAGACTCACCTAAAGCGGATTCGAATGCCTGTTGGACTTTAGCGTCCTTTAGGGAGTCCGTGTTGAGCCGGGCCTGCATTTTTTTCCTCATCCCCTTTGTCACGGGGACGGGCGATTCTGCAACGTATCACTAAGCCAACCAGATAGTGATCGGAATCGATGTTGGCTCCTCTATAGGTTCTGACGCTTTAACAGGCTCGACTGTCTTCGGCGGCTTATCAGCACGTGGTCGATCTGGTTGGAGGTGGCTCCATTTGGGGACACCCAAGTAACTTTGTGGATGTCCCGACGCGCAAACTTGGTACTTCCCACAACCAGATTACTTGCTGCTGCAAGTTGGACCAATCTATTACCATTGTCATTACTGTGCTCATGTAGACTGTGATCACCAATGTATTGGCGGTACATTGGCTCCCTACCGACTTTTGCATTAAAGTCCTCCACGATGATTTTGAGGTCATGCTTAGGGCACTTATCAATGATTTTTGCGAGACGGGCGTAGAAAAGGTCCTTCTCCTCTTCGTCTTTGTCTACGGTAGGAGCGTGAACGTTTATGAGGCTAATGTTGAAGAATTTGCCTCGCATGCGTAGGATGCATAGCCTATCGTCTATAGCCTTGAAGTCGATGACCTCGGATTTCAGCCGCGGACCCACGGCGAAACCCGTTCCGAGCATATGGTGGCGGTCGTGGCAGCTGTAGTACAAGTGGTACCGTTTTTCACCACGTCTGTTTAGCACACCATTCCCTAGCCATCGTATTTCTTGTAGTGCTACAAGGTCCATGTTCAGTGTGGCTAGGGCGTCATCTAGTTGCTTCAAGGCTCCGGCTCTGTGCAGAGTGCGTACGTTCCATGAGCCCATTATCAATGTCCGGGGGCGTTGCAGGGGTCGGTTGCCGTTGAGTCCAGTTCGAAGGCTCTCCATGATGCTTTTCGTAGTCGTGTTCTTACTCGAGGCAGGGTGACTGGCCCCGCGCTCGAGCCCCCAGTACCTCTGGAGGGCCTCGGAGCAGTTAAGTTTAGCGTCTGGCTGTCCCCCCGACGTTCAGACAGCCCGGTTACCCGCGCTGCCCACCCCCCTCCTGTTTACCCATGCGCCACCATCCGCCCAAGGGGTTGGAACCAGCCCGTTTACCCAAGCTTAGATATACGATGATACATGTTACCGCTCTGCACGTCGGGGACGTGACGGAATAGGAGTTGGAAAGGAGAGCCTGTGTAGCCTTCTAGAGGCGTCGGATCCTAACCCATTAACAGAGCTATACATATACATATTATATATATATATATATATATATATATATATATATATATATATATATATATATATATATATATATATATATATATATATATATATATATATATATATATATATATATATATATATATATATATATATATATATAAATACATATATATATATATATATATATAAATATATATATATATATATATATATATATATATATATATATATATATATATATATATATATATATAAATACATATATATATATATATATATATATATATATATATATATATATATATATATATATATATATATATATATATATAAATATATATATATATATATATATATATATATATATATATATATATATATATATATATATATATATATATATATATATATATATATATATATATATATATATATATATATATATTATATATATATATATATATATATATATATATATATATATATATATATATATATATATATATATATATATATATATTGGTATATATTTATATATATATAATTATTTATCTCTCCTTTCCAACTCCTATTCCGTCACGTCCCCGACGTGCATAGCGGTAACATGTATCATCGTATATCTAAGCTTGGGTAAACGGGCTGGTTCCAACCCCTTGGGCGGATGGTGGCTCATGGCTAAACAGGAGGGGGGTGGGCAGTGCGGGTAACCGGGCTGTCTGAATGTCTGGGGGACAGCCAGACGCTAAACTAAACTGCCCCGAAGGCCCTCCAGAGGTACTGGGGGCTCGAGCGCGGGGCCAGTCACCCTGCCTCGAGTAAGAATACGACTACAGAAAGCAACAAGGAGAATTTTCGAACTGGATTCAACGGCAACCGACCCCTGCAACGCCCCCGGACATTGAGGAGAAGGACCTTTTCTACGGCCGTCTCGCAAAAATCATTGATAAGTGCCCTAAGCATGACCTCAAAATCATCTAGGGGGACTTCAATGCAAAAGTCGGTAGGGAGCCAATGTACCGCCAATACATTGGTGATCACAGTCTACATGAGCACAGTAATGACAATGGTAATAGATTGGTCCAACTTGCAGCAGCAAGTAATCTGGTTGTGGGAAGTACCAAGTTTGCGCGTCGGGACATCCACAAAGTTACTTGGGTGTTCCCAGATGGAGCCATCTCCAACCAGATCGACCTCGTTCTGATAAGCCGCCGAAGACAGTCGAGCCTGTTAAACGTCAGAACCTATAGAGGAGCCATCATCGATTCCGATCACTATCTGGTTGGCTTAGTGATACGTTGCAGAATCGCCCGTCCCCGTGACAACGGGGATGAGGGAAAAATGCACGCCCGGCTCAACACGGACTCCCTAAAGGACGCTAAAGTCCAACAGGCATTCGAATCCGCTTTAGGTGAGTCTCTATTACCAGCAACTCCATACGACAATACGAGCGAACGGTGGAGCGCTCCATAAACCAGGATAGTGAACTGTGCAAAATCCACACTACCACCACGTCGGGGCAACACCAAATCTGGCTGGTTCGACGACGAATGTAGACTTGTGACGGAACGTAAGAACTGCGCATACCGAGCAATGCAGCAGCGGCATAGAACGCGGGCATGCGCAGAGAATTACATACGGCTCAGACGAGAAGAAAAAGAGTACACCGCACCAAGAAACATCAGTGGGAAGAACAACGAGTACAGGAGCTCCAAGGAATCAGATTGCGATACGGCCCAGGAAAAAAGTTTTACCAAGAGATAGCAGGCCACCGAAAAACCTTTATACCTAAGATGACCTGTTGTCGAAATAAGGATGGAAATCTGGTCAGCTACCAGCCAGAGGTCCTCTCGCGATGGGCTCAGTATTTTGATGAATTACTAAATGATCAGTTCAACGAACAGCTAGAGGCTCCACTAGCGGATGATATCATGCTACTGCCACCTAGCATGGACGAAACCCGAAAAGCAATCCGTCGGTTGAAGAATAATAAAGCACCCGGCACCGACGGAATATCAGCCGAACTGATCAAAAACGGAGGTGCAGCACTTGAACGCGAAATTCATCAAATAATTACTGAGGTGTGGGATAGCGAATCGATACCTTGTGATTGGAATCTTGGTATCATCTATCCCATATACAAGAAAGGAGACAGGCTACAGTGCAGCAATTACAGGGGTATTACGGTGTTGAATACCGCCTATAAGATCTTCTCCTTAGTCTTGCAAGAGAGACTTGTCCCATTCGTAGAAGAGATAGTGGGAAACTATCAGAGGGGATTCCGAAAAGGAAAATCAACCGCTGACCAGATCTTCACCATGCGGCAGATCTTGGAGAAGATGGCGGAGCAACAGCTCCAATCTTTCCATCTCTTCATAGACTTCAAAGCCGCATACGACAGCATAGCCAGGGTAAAACTTTACGACGCAATGAGCTCTTTTGGAATCCCGGCCAAGCTTACCAGGCTTGTTAAAATGACCATGACCAACGTCACATGCCAGGTGATGGTGGATGGAAAACTCTCAAGGCCCTTTGCTACCACCAAGGGTCTGCGCCAGGGCGATGGGCTTGCCTGTCTCCTTTTCAACCTGGCGCTAGAGAGGGCCATCCGAGACTCAGGAGTGGAAACCTCGGGGACCATCTTCTACAAGTCAATCCAGATTCTGGCATACGCTGATGACATAGACATCATTGGTTTGCGGCTCTCCTATGTAGCAGAAGCTTCATATCTCCTATGAAGCAGAAGAACAAACGGATTGAGCAGGCGACTGAGAACCTCGGTTTGGAGATTAACGAGGCAAAACTAAAATGATGGTGGCACCATCAGCGGCCCTGCTAACAAATACTAATGCGAGTCTACGCAGGGGTGACGTACAGATAGGTGAGCGAACCTTTGAAGTCGTCCAAAACTTCACCAATCTTGGGTCAAAAGTCAGCACCAACTGTAGCATAGAAGTTGAATTACGCGCAAGGGTGCTGGCAGCCAACCGGTCATACTACAGCCTGAGGAAACTTCTCCACTCAAAATACCTGTCGCGACGGCTGAAGCTGGAACTATATAAAACACTCATAGTTCCAGTACTCACATACGCCTCTGAGACATGGACCTTGTCCAAAGCTGACGAAACCCTCTTAGCTGCGTTCGAGAGGAAGATGCTCAGAAGGATTTTTGGCCCCGTATGTGTGGAAGGACAATGGAGAAGCCGATACAATGACGAGCTCTACGAACTGTACGATAGCCTCACTGTCGTGGAGGGAATTAGACTCGCCAGGCTCCGGTGGGCTGGTCATGTCATTAGAATGGCACCGGACGACCCAGCCCATAAAGTCCTTTAATGCTGCCCACATGGACAGAGGAGGCGTGGTAGGCCTAAACTGAGATGGAGTGATGGCGTGGATGCGTCCGCCAAAAAGGCCGGGATCAACGATTGGCAGACGACGGCGCTGGACCGCGAACGGTTCCGTTTTCTCCTGGAACAGGCCAAGACCGCCAAGCGGTTGTAGCGCCTGATAAGTAAGTAAGTAAGTAATCAAACTTATATTATTTTTGATGAAATGATAATATCATATGATGATTGGAAAATATGCTGAATATTCAGCCTAAAAAATAACATCGTAAAGACAATATAAGTGCAATCAAAAATGGATATCAAAAATACCAGTAACAGTAAAAAATAAACATAAAATAATATCAATATAATAAATATGAACTATCAATATAATAAATTTTACTATCCAAAACCTGTTGGTTATAGTCAAATACAAAGAAGATTTGATTATTGAATAATATTTTAACTTTTTTGAACTTTTTTCTTAGTTTTTTAAATTATTGTGAATATGAAAAATGTACAAAATTCATAAACAAGTAACTATTACATATTATATCAATTCTAAACGAATCTAGTCAAACAATTTAATAATTTTTGATTTTTTTTTCAATTTGTATTTACAAATTACGATTGTGAGTATGAAAAATGTACAAATTTTATATCTAAGTAACTATTCTATACTATATCAATTCTAAACGAATCTAGTTTAATGTAAATCAGGTTCAAAATTTATGCTTAAATTATCTAGCGTTGTTATAACTTCATCATAGCTAATGCGGAAGCAACGCTGTTTCGCATGATCCTTCTTAATTGTTTGACGTAATTTTTAACTCGTCCACTTTTGTTTCTGGCGTCGGTTCTCATAGTACTCAGCCACCTAGCCCCACTAACAAATGCACTAGCGACTGTCAACTAATTTTGCCAGTGGTGCTAAACTCGAGCTTTGCCGACTGAGCTGTTGTTCTGTAACAATAGCCTTCTATTATATCTGATCCGTTTGAGGAGCTATCACTTGTTTGTGATGATATTGCCGATTCGTTTGAATTTACCTGAATTTCATTGAAATTTTCATCATTACTATTTGCATTAATGGTATTATATATAAAACACGTTTAAACTTCATCGGGATATGTTGTTAGTTTAGTATTAGCCTTAATACGTTTACCAAGTGAAATTGAACTTATATCAGGGTCCGAAGAATAAAGTTCTTGTATGAAAACATCTTTTATGTTAAGAATTCTTGAGCTCTTCCTAGCATGATCTCTACGGTCTTTCCTAAATATTTTATGTCGACCTTCCGCTGCTTCTGCACCTAATGTACCAAGAGCTGCTGGAGCATGCATTAGAATTTTTCTAATATGACCTAAAACTTTGTGCACCGTAGCAGGCATTTTATACCAATGATACTTTTGTAAAAATAAGTCATAAGTATCAATGCAGTACAAACTGATAGGTTTTGGATTAATTGGCTCTGAACAAACAATTGCTATTAAAATATTTTTAAATCTTTTAACAAGTTCTTCCTCGATGAACAAAATATTACTGAACAATGTAATATTTGAAAAAACTCGTCGACAGGTGTTGCCTGTTGTACTGTTACCACACATAGGTCTCGGCTAGTCAACTTTAACTCCAAATTCGTTGTACAATTTTTCAAGAACACATGTCTTGCGAGAAATGCATACAAAATTTTGTGACTTTCCATTTTTTTGAAATCAAGTCTGTACGAGATATCTATAACAGACATTCAAACAATCGTATCCAACAATACAAAGGAGAAAGTCCAAATTTAAGGGTTTCTTCCTTTACTAAAAACCCATTTTTCAATCGATTTATACTATTCATTTCATTAGACGTTACACCACAAATGCAACAATTTTGCATGAAACGCGTATTTGTTACATAAGCCAACACTTTTCCATTAATCATACTCATATACAAACATTATCTTACATAAATATGCTTAGTATCATTCAATTCAATTTTTAATGGCACTAAGGAAGTTATTTTTGATTCTATTTTCTGTATTGATTGCAAAACTTTTTCTTTAGTCTCTTTTGGAAACTCGATCAAAATTAATCTAAAAACCTGGGGCTTTGAGACAAAAGATTCAACCAAAAGATTGTTTCGTTCGTTTGTGCTACAAAAAAGACGGATAGGAGTCAATAATGTGCAAGTAAATCGGAATCAGACAAATCTGCTCCATTAAAGTCTTGAAATTGTTTATGGTATTGACTATGTCCACTAGATCCATCTATACCCCATGAATAAAGCAGTACATGCTCTAAAGAATTGCAAAATTTTTCATTCAAATAATTTAATATATGAACGTTCTGAATCTTAGTAGTTCTAGAAGATGTGTGATTTAAAATAGCTTGAAGCTGAACTTTTGCCTTTTTTTCACTAATTGTTACATTTGCTTCTTTTGGAGCGCATTGTAATTTCAATTTAGTAATTGATGAATAAGAGAGAAATTGTTTCCTCGATACCTTGTAAATGTTTAGGTATTGAGACTTGGAGAACCCGTTACCGGTGAAACATGAAAGACCTTCCTCAGGAGACACTAAACTATTCCCAACAGTGGAGACATATAATGACTCCGGATTTTGCAACACTTGGTTAATGGAATGCAACAGCTTGATGTTTTTCTCCTTATATGCTAATAACCGAACATATTATAATTGTTCTTCAATATTTTCACTCTTGCTATTTCGCATTTCTCTGCTGACACTTCTACGTTTGTTTCTTATAAACTTACTAAACTTCTTTTTTGGGCGCCCGAAACACTCTTCTACACAATCGTCTAATATAAATTATTTGTATAGCCAAGTTTTTTCTTTAACTTTATAAAATATAGGGCAAAATATATCTATTGATATTACGCATTCGCCGCTTGTATTGGATTTCCAGATTTTTCACTTTAACTGTAGCTTTCGTCATTGAACTTGAAGTAATTTTCACATGACACTCAATATATTTAACAGCCTTTTTTATATTCTGACCAGAATTGTTTTTGTATTGAAAGTTTTGAATGATATCACCATTTTTCAAAGAACCTATCTTACCATTTAAAATGCTTCAAACGATAGATGATTATATCTCAAAATTTTATGCTAACCTGACCACAAAAACTAAAAAACCGAAGATCACGTCGAAAATATCTACCTTTACGAAACTGTTGCCCGGTTCAACGAATGCATTAGTTGAGGTAAATACTCATAAAACATTCATCGTAAACGTTACCGGTGTAATTAATTTTGCTAGCCTGTACAATCCTGGAACAGGTGAAATTTCGCACAAGGCTACTACGTTTGTGTTTTTTGATTTCAAAATTATCATTTCCATTCAAATGTGTAAGACCAATTCATAGCCTGTAGGTACTGTATCCGCATTTTTGTTAAATGGGGGCCTAAACAGAGTTTGAACGGATATGTTATATATTTATGATAAATAAAACGCCTACTTGAAACAAAACCAAGAGGCTCTATTTAAAGACACTCCCGGGTAACGAAAAGGGAATTACCATGCTATCTACAATATCAACGGTTTTTTTAATAGTTGCAACTTATTCTATCTTTGCTATACAACATCGCATATCAGTAATGCAAAACATCTCATATCAATATAACAAAAAATTAAATGGTGTCATGATTGAATAAGTTTTATTAAAAAGTACCATATTAAAAGATTTTATAAATTACCACAAGAAATGTTATTTCTCATCCCACACCATCACGTCAAGACCACCCAAACCGGGTGGTTGCACTCTGTAGCGCGGCTCAGACGAAAATTGTTATCTTGTGGTGTGGCGCAAAGTAGCAGCAGATATTGTATTGAAATGAAAGATAAGTTGTTGTACTACAACCTGTGTAATGTTATAGCTTAAAGATTTTTGAAGCTTGATGAAAAAGTCGTTTTTTTTTAAAATGAAACATGAATTTACATGGATTTTTTCATACTTTCACATTTTTTTATGATGTAACTCACAAAAAAATTGAAAACATTCAATTTTACAAAAATAACAATATATTATTTTTTTCAAAATGGTAAAACATTTTAATTTAAGATGTTTAGTTTAAGAGAAAAAATATTGAAGACAGCTTAACAAAACTGAAAATTTTTTATTTTTAATCATATTTTTGACTTTAACAAGCTGTTACTCAAAGACTAAAGGACTAAGGCCCATAATATTTTGGTGTTAACTAAGTTTAACCTTCTAGTTTAGGAATAAAATTAAAATTTATCAAAAATCAAAAAAAAAATTGTTTACTTTTATCTCCGCATTTGCCCAACGTGCCCAACGTGCCCAACGTGTTAACAATTGTTCTCCAGGTTGTTCGGTCGTTGCTTCCTATCCATCCAGTCTTCTAGTCTTCAACAGGTCATGCTTCATCTGATCCACCCATCGTGCTCGCATTACTCCCCTGTACCTTGAGCAGAACTGGGGTCGCAGTCGAACACCTTCTAGGTGAGGTATAAGTCCGGCATCATCAAAAAATGCCCCATCTAACTTATGCTGTCGACCTACCCCAATGTTAGGATGTCCGGCTCGCCATACTAGACCCTGTCACGGAATAAGCCTCCACCAAGCAGGTATTTCGTCTTCGTCGTATTGATTCTCTATCCAATTCTTGCTTCTTCGAGTTTTAGTAGGGTGTGCTCCTCGCAAACATGCACTGACATCATACCGATGCTGTCTATGGCAACCACGAATCTAAGAGATTAATCTAAGAGACCGGTAGAAAAACATGCCTCTGATGTTACTGCCTAGTCCCGAGCCAGGTATCTCCAGCACGCCGGCATAAGGTGGAAGACATGCAAATACGTAGCGAAGAAATTCCAGGCAGCGCTGCAGACGGTTGAGTTGGCGGAAAATGATCGGAGCCGATATACCCTTGTGTCTGTGCTCACAGATGTGACCGCACGATGACAAGGAGCCGAAACTCCACTTACCGGCCTAGACGGAACCTTGGAAACTAGACTTCTTCACTCCAGAGGTAGAGCGTCTTCGGCAAGACTACGAAAAAAAACTGTCTTGTCCCGACCATCTCAAGGCACCTTCCAACGTGATGTTGAAGACCAGACAGGAGAGTCCGTCACCTTGAGTTAGAGCAATGAAATTCAAACGGTGCCCATATCAATCTCACTTTGCCCAACACCCCGTTCACAGTGGCACGTAACATCCAGTTCCGTTGCCTGATGTTCCATAGCTCATTCTTGTCTGTGGTATCGTAGGCCGCCTTGAAGTAAATGATTAGTTGGTGCGTAGGGATCTGGCGGGCACGGCACTTCTGGAAGATCTGCCGAAAAGTGAAAATTTGCTCGGTGTGTTCGCCTCCAACAAAACCAGTTGGGTAGTTATCGACGAAGTTTGTAACGACCGGCAAATCGTGGTTTTTTAGCAAATCTTCCCGTTTCTCTATCAATCTTCTGTAAACAAGTGGATGTCCCGAATAAGCAAGCTGCTCCAGCAGCTGTTCGTTTAACCAACGATGCTTCTTGGCATGGAAGAGCAGTGTTTGTTATTTCTCAGTAGTTTGTAGTGCTGCACGTTTTGACGGGTTTCAAGTAGTACCATGCTGCCGCGCGCTGTATTCTTTTCGGATAGTGCTTGCCTGCACTCTTCGTTGAACCATTCCTTTTTCCGCCTACATGAGACCGATCTTGAGTACGGTTGTGTAGCTGATGATTCGTTCCACCATACGCCAATGGTCTGCCAAAGGCATCGCGTCAGTGTTGTTGTCGGCAGGAAGCGCTCTCTAGCGTGCCTCTCCGTTACATCAGTATTCTTCAAACGTTGCAAGTTCGCACCTCCTGAAGTGCGGATTTCGGGCTCGGCCACGCGAAGGAATTGGCCTTCTGCCCAGCCGCCGACGGTGGTTTTTAAAAATGTGGGATTCTGTCATAAATTGATTATTACACCCGAATGTTCGTTAAACTTTCTGCTAGTGATCTCGGTGTATGGGAACCTTTGCAGCGAAAGTGGAACAACTGATGTAATTATCGGTAAAGGCAAAGAGAACCCGGTTAGGATCCAACAACAAATGCTGAGGGAAAGCCCAAGAAAATTCAAACGAAAGTCGAGACGTTTCTCCGTTGAGTTTCTGAATATGAATCAGCTTAATTTACTAACTTTCGATGCATTAATACTAAATCCTCTGATCCTTTAAGTTTGTATACTATGTACGCGTCAAGAGATAGAACCGTTTTCTATGCTTCATTCGCTTATGGTTCTGGGCCATATGGTTTTTTTCTATTTCGTGAGAGATCTTGTTATGATCGTGGGAGATCGATCGTACATGGTTTTGGTGTATCTTATCTGTTGGTACAAAATGTGTTGGTTTAAGGTCGTCTAGCATTCGCTCCGTGGATCCTATGCATTTTATGCTTATTGCTTATGATTTTATTTCTTTTTTACGACTTTGCTTATCTCGGGTTGTCGTTTTCCGGGCCTTTTCCATGACCGATTTTCTATATTTATTTAGGACACCAAAAACCGAAACCAGACCATAAGTTACTATTTTAATGCAAACCGTTGCATACGCAACAATGGTTGTGCAACTATTTACTTGAATCAGTAGCAAGATTGATATTTTACTTTAAATTAATCACTTTTAACATGGCTTCATATATTGATTACCCTGTAATTCTTCAAAAATGATTAAAAAAAAGGGGACAGTGGCGCCATCTAGAAGTACAAAACTTCAAAGCCTAAATTATGTGTGAACAAACTTTTTTCAGTATGATTCAAGCCAAAATATTAAGTATATTATTCATTCAACTGTTAAACGTTTGTACATATGAAAGAATAAGCTTTATTTCAGAAATACATCCATGTAATAGTTTTTCATCATTATAAATGACATAAACATTATTCACCATAGTAAGATATGAGACGTAACTGATTTGTAGAGAATGCAATGAATGACAATGTTGTATGAAAAGAAATGTTTTTTTATTGTTATTGCAGGCCCTAGACGGATCAGTCAAATTTCTGCTCTATGAAGCCGGTGTTCGTTTTGGATGTTGGGGGATGGCAATGTATTCTTTATCCTGCGCTTGTTATTCAATGGTTATTGAAAGGCTTATCAAAAGATATCGAGCAAAAAGTGTGTATGTTGGAGGACTCCTGTTTTACAGCTTGGGTATGACACTTATGGCACTTTTGAAGCACCGCGCAGGAGTTATCATATTCAGCTGGACTGCGGGCGTTATGTACTCGACTCTTTTTACTATGCCTTATCTTCTTGTTGCTCATTATCATTCAGAAGGTTTGGTAAGTTTACACTATAGTATCATGTTGGCACACTGCTTCTTAAATACATTCCGTCATTGCCTAAATTTCAAATCGATAAAGCATCATATTTAAATGCAACATGAGCTAAACTCTTATTCAATCATATGTTGTCAACAGTGGGTTTCATATTTGATTACATTCATGCATTTCATTTTATTTTCGGTACTCTGAAAAAAGTTTAAAACCAGCAACTGCAACACATCAGAGCCTTCGAGAGGGATTCGAGGTCTTGGAACGGACGTCGCTATTGTAAGCAGCATGGTGTTTCTTGCTCAATTTGTACTCTCCATTTGCTTGGGGTCCATAGTGTCCTGGACTGGTACAACAACGGTTGTCGTCTCTATTGCTGCGTTACTGAGTTTCTGTGGAGCAATATCTGCTACGCAAATCATGTATCATAATTTGTAACATAAAGAATCTATAAATCTATCTTAAAAAATAAAATTATATATCATCAAGCAAAATTGCTCATGTTTATTTGTGGTAATGTTTATTGTAATGCATTTTAACATTATCATATATGATCAATTATCATATATGATTTGTTCGCACGCCAAAAAATCAGGCGCTCTCAAGTATTCTTCTTGCATACATAAAATTTTTATCAATATTTTATATCAAATTTCCGTTTTAAATACCCATTTTTCTCTCCCGCCTTCTCTAAAAGCAAACATTTTTCTTGACAGTCACACACTTCGAACACTTTTTTTCCACTTATCATTCCTTATATTCATTATTTCTATAACTGCTGGTAAAAATGTATTTGAACCGTCACACAGCATTGGCTTGTTTCTGGGGAAATGACGCCCAATGCTAAAAAATCCAATATCTTGACAGCATTTTACAGTGCGACAACCGATATTATTCATATATGATCTTGACACATCTTACCCAATTGGCTATACCTTGCTTTTTCAAACTGTCCTACACTCCTTTTTTAACAAATCTACCGTTTTAACTATCTTAGCTATCAAGGAAAGGATTATATATCAAATCCTTTCTTCTCTTTTTGTTTCACAGCTACCATTTCTCTTCATAATCTTCGCTTCGTATGACCAACACGTTCTTAACAAAAATTTTCTCCCTAATCTTTCGCATCTTTCACGTCACGAATTTAGTAAAACCTATTTATTATGCCTAGTGTTTTCCGCTTTAACTCTTTCGAAAATCTTTTTTTTATCACTTCCATTTTTCTTGGATGCGTCATATCAATCTATTTGCATAAAAATGAGGAAAAGTAGTATGTGGTTCCATTTTGAGCATATATGACGTTCAAATTATTTTTACTTTTCTGTCTCTTATGCTCTTATGCTCTTATGTCTTAGCTCAACTACTGAAACAAGATTATTCGTTTGCAACAAAAAGAGGAAGAATAATTCATTCATTTTTAATTACTGATTAAAAAATGAATTTCAATCGTACAAATTTAATAGGTTTTGTCGCAGATTGCAAAAATAATTCAAAAGCTTGTTGATCTTTTCACCAATTTAATTACGTTTCAAATTTCCGAAACCGCCAAAACAACGCTACCTAACCTCAATCGTATCATTTTTATTTTCTCACCCATTCTTTGTTTATTATTCTATGCAGAAAAACAAAATACATTAAAATCCTACAAAATTATTATTTCAGCTGATAATAATACAAAACGATCGATTTGCGACGAAAGTTTACTACATAGCGAAATAATGTTATGATTCAAACCAAGTAAAAAAACAATTTTCGCCTTGAACTTCCACAAATGAACTATCCTGTAATTTGCTCACATGTAAAACAAAAGTATCATCATAATTAACTAATTTCCCTTTACAGTAGAAAATAAAATATTTGAATAACCACGTTTCAATCATCCAAAAATACCGAACTATGGCAACCTAACATCCATCGTCTTACTACGGCTTTTTTGTTTTCTCACCCATTTTTTTACTCTTCTATTGATTGAAAAAATATACATGGAAAACAAGCCACATCATTATTTTATATGATTATAACACACAAGAAATCAATTGGCAATGAAAAACCACAACTGTTGCATATTGAAAAGAAGGTAGCACACCGAAGAATTAATACGCCGTTTTTAATTTGCACCTCAATCTGTATTTGACGCCGGAAGAAAACAATTAAAAATTCAGACGTGTCTGTCCGGTCTTTTTTCTGTTACTCACCGTTCCTTGACCCCGTCATCCAAGCTCCCTCTTGCGTGAACACTCTCTCTCTCACTTCTACTACTCGTACTAAGCCACTCAGATGGGCCGGCCTAGTTATTTCATGTCGACTGTCACCAGCGCTCACTTATCCGGCAACGTCGACGTTGTTTAACAACACCGGCCCAAGTGTTATTGTTGGCAAATCACTCCCTTATCCGTCGACGTCAATAACCGCGATCTTAACTGCCTTGAGTGTTCTTGAGTGTTTTTCCGCTTGTTAAACGTACGTGTACTTTACGAACTACGTCGTCTTTGGGTTTGATTGCGTATCACACGCCCTTTAAGCCAACTTCCACGTGGGAGGTTCTCATCAACGATGAGCACAACATCTCCATCCTTTAATGGTGGGCGAGGTCGATACTATTTTGTCTTCGTGTTAACGTTGGTAGATAGGACGCAATCCATAACTATATGCTCGACTTCAATCAACCAGCTATTCAGCACTGCATCCGTTGGGTGTCTCGAGAATTGAATGTTATGCAGCGTCTGCTTAACGGCTCGGACCAACCTCTTCCATGCACCTCCACGTGCGGTGCCGCTGGAGGGTTGAAGGTCCATTTGGTGTCTTTTAAGATCATCGCCTCGATCATTTCATCTTCATTTACCTCTTTTAGTGCTTCCCGGAGTTCACGGCTCGCTCCGATAAAATTGGTTCCTCTGTCTGAAAGGATTTCAACTGAAGCTGGCTCTCACTCTATGACAGGCCCTTCGTAAGGCCGGAATGTCGTACTTCTGCCGGATTCCGTTCATGACCGTTTGGTGGTTCAAGTGTCTGTACCGGCAATGATAGTCGTTAACTATCAAATTAGTGATCCCGTCACCTTTCGGTAGGATAATGGATCTTTTGGTCTGGTGCCCTATGTGAGTACAGGCATCGATTCTTCCTTTGGCTCGGAGCGTCCCTTCCCTATCCATGCAAGGACTGCGTTTAGCTAGTTGGCTGTTACGAGGCAGGTTTGCACTACCGTTGCTCAGCAGGCGATATTCCTCTGTGTATACTTGCCGTTGGACCGCGTTGATAATGGTGCGTTCGGCTAGTTGAGTTTCCCGGCTGATTGATGCACCTGTCTGTCGGTTTAACGGTTGTCGAGTGCTATGTATAAATCGCCATACGTACCCAGCAGACCTCAGCAAACGTTTCCAGCTCGAGAATCAATCGAAATCGATTGCTGTGCTGATCTCTTCATGGATGTTGACCGTCTTCCGCTGCTCCTCCTCGGTACTTGACACCGGGGGCAACTCGCAGATCCAGCTTTCTTCCACAGACCACAAGAATTTTGGCCCTGTGAACCATAAGCTAGTGGTGAAGTATGTGTTAAGTTTCAACCACTTGGTAGCTTCATCGGCTACATTGAAGTGGGTTGATATCCAGTGCCAATCATCGACGTCAGTTTCCTCCAAAATCTCGCCGACGTGGTGTGCTACGAAGGTGCTGTACCGTCGATGATCAGATCCTAGCCAGCAGTTTACATCTCTCGAGTCGGTCCAGAAGAGTGTACTCTCAATCTTCTGTTGGTGAGCTTTCTTTATTGCTTGTGCTAATCGGGTACCGAGTACAGCCGCTTGAAGTTCTATACTAGGGACTGACGCGTACTTGAGCGGCGCCACTCTCGTTTTTCCTCCCACGAGGGCAACTTCAATGTTTCCGTTTTGCACGTATCGGAAGTAGGCGACTGCGTCAAATCCATCGATTCCTGCATCTACAAAGATATGAAGCTGTATATTATTATCGGTTAGATCCGTTCGTCGACGGTAGCATCGTGGGATGGAGATATTTTCTAGATCTGGTAGGCAGCTTTTCCATTTCTTCCATTTCTCGTACAGAGCATGCGGAATCTTGTCGTCAGAATCTCTTGTAGGATTATTTTTAGAAAAAACATGAAACTGGCGATTAGTCCCAGGGGATCGTATATCGACATAATTAGACTCAATAGCTGACGTTTGGTAGGTACTACATCATCTAGAAAGTCGTGGAGTGAAGCTGATGTTTTGAAACAAAACATGTCGTTCTGTGAGTCCCACTACATACCGAGGACTTTATTTGGCGTTGAACTCGATTTCAGAGTAAGGTCCTTACATTGCAGCGAACTGCTTCCGATGGCCTAGAGCACCTCAGCAGAGTTGGACATCCAATTGTGGAGGAGGAAACCTCCCTGTAGGTGGATGAAAGTGACGTCTTCAGCTAATTTGATAGCCCCATCTATTTCCTCCCCACTCGCCAACACATCGTCGACGTAGTGATCTTCTTTTATGAATTTCGCCGCCTGCGGGAACTGCTCCCTGAATCGATCCGCGTTGATGTTCTTCACAAACTGCGCGCAGCTGGGAGAACAGCATGCCCCGAACGTCATCCGAAGCATAACATATTCGTCCGGTTCTAGTTGTTCGCTATCCCATTTCCAAAGGAAGCATTGGCTCTGTTGGTCTTGCGCGATAATGCGCACATGATGATACATCTCTGATATATCCGCAGCTACTGCTATCCTTCGTTCACGAAACCGTTGCAGGACACAAGATAGCGGCGCAAGGAGGTCCGGGCCTGTAGATAGTGCAGCATTCAATGAGTGACCACGAAACGATCCCGCGGCGTCCCATACGATGCGAACTTTGTTGAGTTTGTTCGGGTTGAACGCTAGGAATATGGGTAGATACCATGTCCGTGGATGATTCGATCTTTTTTCTTCAGTTGTGAGCAACCGAGCATATCCTTTTTTAAATACTACTTCAGCTTGCTGTTCATAATGTCTGAGATGATGGTCACTGTTTATTTCTCGCTCCAGGCATTCCATTCGTTTGAGGGCTAGTGTTCGGTTCTTGGGGAGCACCGTATCCTCCTAGCGCCACAATAGACCTGTTGTGTACCTATCGTCCACTAATTCTGTTGTCTTAAGCAGCTTTTCCAAAGCTATCTCGTCCTCTTTCGATCTTATAATCTCGCTGTAGGATCCACGAGGTTCTTCTAGAGCAAAACTTCCCTTCTAGGCGTTATCTAGCCTTATCTCTAGGTCTTTGCACTCACATAGCTGCGTTCGGTGAGAGGACAGCGTCGCAAGCTCTCTGCTACTACGTCTATCTATGTCGCACCGTCCGGATACTACCCAGCTACTATCGATGAAACCTTCGACGGTTTTAAGAGGACGGGTTAGGTGATAGTTGTCCATGCCTAGTAGTATCCGTGGCGCAGTCGCGCTGTACGACGAGATAGATAACGACGATAAGTGCGAATATTTGGCAGCGAACTGATCCATTTTTATACTTTGTTGTGGGAGGCCTAACTGGCGGACGGTACGGATGGCGGGTACTTTGTAATGTCGATCCTGTTCTCTAATGCCTGAGATATTGATGGTAACCTCTACGGACTCCGCCTCTTCACGGTGCTGACCTCCGGTCCAGCTAAGACATAGAGGTTTGGGGTTACCGCTCAGGCCGAGCTCCTTTATTAGCGCCTGCTCCATCAGACTCACAGACGATCCTTCATCCAGAAGCGCAATGACTTGTATTTCCCGTCCATTAGCGTGTAAGGTAACTGGTATATATCGCAGTAGCACGTCGCGATGGGGCTCTGTGGAATGTGAGTTTTTACATTCGTACCTGCTAGGCTGCTGATCCAGGTGGTGACTAGGAAGGAGTGTGTGATTTCTTTTCGCACATCCGCTCTTGCCGCAAGATTGTGGTAGCCTACACTGGTTCTGATGTCGTCGTAGGCAACATTTACACAAATAGTGATCAGTTACAAAGTTCCAGCGGTCTTCGGCACTCTTCCTTAGGAACGTATCGCACTCGTTCATGCGATTACAGCCTTCGTCCCATGAGCATTTTCTCGCTCCCAGACGGTTCCGAGACGAAGTACTGCAGGAAGGCGCGCCACCAGTTCTTTGAGTATAGGCCCATCGTAGGTATTTTCAACTACACTGACTACTAAGACTTCAGGAAGATTCTCCCTGTGATACAGTCGGCGTTTGACGGCCTTCAAAGTTTGACCTTTTAGCGCTTCTCTCATCCATTGCATATTTTCGCCATCACTGTATCCGCAAAGACGGGTTGACTCTTCGTAGGAAACATTAAACATGTCCCATTCTTCTGGATTTCCTGAAAAGAGTGGCAATTTTCCAGTTACTACTTTTGGTCATTTGGTTTCGAATCACTTCTCCTTCGTTGGTGAATAGCGAGTGGTCGTAGGCCGTCCAACACGGATGCGGGAAACCAGACCCTACGCGTGACAGCGTCGCTGCGATGCTTCTCCATTTTGCGCTCCATGGCTGCCAGTCTCTCCACGGTGACGATAGTGCTGGGCGCCATCGGAGTCTTCGGACTCACGCACTTAGAGCACTGCCACTGCCCAAGCAACGGTGGAACTCTCGAAATGTATGGGACGCTCAAAATTTCGACTCGTCGAACAGCCTTGTCAAACATTTCATCGGAAATATAACATTTCCGATTCTTGCTTTATAAGTCACTCGAAAATTCTCTTACGTAAGTTTAGAGCCGGCTGTCGAGGTGGTCGGTTGCACGTCGTCTGATGCAAAAAAAAGGCGCATAAAATTCGATGCTCCGCCTACCGATTTTGAGTAGGGTCGTTGCATTATTTCTATTTTCTTCATTTTCGGTTCCTTCGCGCTTTGGGTTCTTTCCTCCCGCCGGCGTGTACTGTCCCAAATACTTTGTCGATCCAGATCAGGTACCGTTCGTTGGCACGTGCGCTGGTGCTAGAGCTATAGAAGGGCAAATTTAATTTTTGTTAGTTTGAAAGGGGCTGTTGAGACTTGGAAGAATACAAGGAACCGATGTCGATGAATGCTCGGGCTGGCGATGGGTCTTCAGCGTCGATGGGTTGAGCAATCTGGCTTCTTCAACTATAAGGGGTATGCATTGCCTTTTGATGTACGTGTGGGCCAATATCGATGGCGGCGATGCATGCGTCCAAAAATAGATCCGGAGTGGGGATGGATCATAACGTATGTGAGCACATGATGTACGAATGCTTCCATGCAATACGCATATCTCACGCGGTGGTTGTATATCGGGTCTAGATTCATATGGTAGATTACATGCATCGTTTGCACCGGTGATAGGAAACAAGGGTGTTATTTTGTTTACTATCGTTTCATAGATACAAATCAAGGGAGATAGATTGAGAATCCCAATGACGATATGGTTTGCGGTTTGCATTTCATACGTGTTTCGGTTCATGCCGCTGGTAAAATATCATGCTCGTACCGTAATCATTGTCCACATGCGATCGCTGATCATAAAACATTACCTCTCAAACGGAATAGCAGTAGCAATTGCACGGGTACCGTCAACGTCAACCCAATCACAGGTAGAGCGGCCTGCGCGGGTCGAACCCTAAATAAACGAAGGGTTCACCCTACGACAGCGCACAGCCGAATCAAAGAGGGCAACGCAAATGGCTTGCGAGAGCCAAACAGTGGGTTTATTCTCTCGAGGTGTTATTACGCTCAGGTAAAATGCTCGTCGAATGGAGGGGGGAAACCGCGGTCCATGTGCTAAACAAAACGGCATGCTATAAATCTTGTGCAGCGGTCTCACTCGTGTTTTGGCTGAATGGAACGCATAATTCTTTTGCATGTGCCAGAATGTTCGGCGTGCTTGAACCTTTTTCTCAGTCGAAGAAATGAAAACCCTTCGATTGTGTGACAAGGTCGTGTATGAAAACTCCATGTATCAGAGGAGTTAAAATGCGCTCGAATCGGAAAGCGTCTTAGCTTACAGCCCGAATGTTTATTGAGTGGCTACCGACTGCGCTTTTGTCACCAGCGATGCACGTCACGTGTATCCTTAATTCACAATGGTCACACTGCACCATCTCTCCTCTGCCTTCTCGCTTGCAGACGTCGCATATGAAGGGATTGTTGGCGTCAAGTGCAGAGCACCTTTCCATAAATGTCTTCATTTCGTCGAACATTGCGCAAACTTCCATCGAGTCGGGTTAACTTTTATGAACAGGAAGAGCTTCTCGACCTTCGAAAGGTTTCGGTTTACAAACTTCGCAAAATCACACACGACTGTAAATAGTCTCGTCGTCGTACACACAATCGAGATGAAACCATTCATCGCAGGCGTCGCACTGGATTCTCCTCTCGGTATTATCATTTTGGCAGATCAGGTAAGCCTTTTGCGGCACCTGGCAGATCAGGTGAGTGCTCCGATTTGCCTCAAGAGCACTGTCGAATGGCGGACGATATTTCCCAGGATTCGCGGCTTCCGATCGATTCCGAATTTCCTCAAGAATCAATCAACGCGTGTGCGATCGCGATTTTCAAGTTGATTCCGAATTTCCTCAGGAATAGCTTGGCACTTGTTTACACTCCAAAGGACGCCACAGGTTTTACACGGATAAATGCACTTTCGAACTTAACTTCAAACGTAAATCACCAGTCTGGATTTTTAAAATGTTGCATATGCAACAGCGGTAGCACGCCGAAGAATAAATATGCCGTTTTTAATTTGCACCTTTATCTGTATTTGACGCCGGAAAAAACAATTAAAAATTCAGACGTGTCTGTTCGGTCTTTTTTATGCTACTCACCGTTCCTTGACCCCGTCATCCAAGCTCCCTCTGGCGTGGGCACTCTCTCTCACTTCTATCGTACTTAGCCACTCAGCTAAGCCGGCCCATTACTTTCATGTCGACTGCCACCTGCGCTCACTTATCCCTCCAACGTCGACGTTGTTTATCAACAACAACGAAACGACATAATGCTTTGACTCGCATAGAATCAAATTGATTTCGTCTATAAATGCACTAAAGAATAACATTTACTCGATTAAATGAACTATACTACGATCACTCGGAAAAAAACACAATAAAATCAGATGACGCTCTGAAACATTCTTAAAAGATATTGGATTGTATACCATTTACGGCGCGTGTCCACCTATCGGGCTGGTCGAATGAGTTGCCCATCGGACCAGCTGTTGACACATCAATTGTCAAAAAATGTATGGAGTTCGCTTGCTGGTTTGGTCCGAGCAATGGACACGCAAAACTTACGTGGTGCTCATTGCACTCGTTAGTATATTTAGTTTTTCTATTTAAAAACAAATCTAAAAAATTTCAATTAAATATCTACTTTTGCCATGAAATAATAGTGTTATTGTAAATAGAGTCCCGTTCAAAACTGTTTACATTTGAAACAGTCATCAAAATAATAATCGTCTTCGGTCAGAAAACATTTTAATGGAGTGCTAGTGAGCAGTTTATCGATAATACCCAACATTGAAGTCCGTCAAAAGACACTGAGCCCATTACATAGTCCAGGTAGAGAGGAATCTATGCATATACTCCTCTGGAAGTTTTATTGTAGCTCATCCTCTTATTAATATGCTTTCATGAAATACTGATTGATTTTAGTAGCATATCTACCATCATCGTCAATAGACAAACGGATGGTTCTTTACTCTAACCGTTGCTGATATCTCTATCGGAAGAATGTTACACTGATGTATGATGATATGGTTTATTGATGTTGGAGCGTTTAAGCGTTTGGATAAGTTTATTTATGTACTCATTTGAGACCCAGTTGACTTTGTATATTATGCAGAAATTGTGTATTTCCATGCTTGTATACTGTATTGCGAACATCATACGTGTCATTCATTAGAAAATATATCTGAATATTGTGATTTTCTTCATAACTCGACGTACCAAAACCCAGATCACACAGCTGATCGTTCCAAAACAGAGAGTCCCAGTGCGCGTTCAAATAAGAGATAGATTGAACGTCGTGCGACACTCAATAGCACCGGACGGCGAGTAAGCTCACTTTTTGGTGAAGTAGAGAAGAGGCAGTGAGTGGAAGCGAGAGCAAAGATTGAAATGATAGCTTTGACCATGAATTTTTGTCAGTTGTGTTTGAGAGGGGTAGCGAGAGGTAGAATGACAGTGCTCATGAAGGCTGAAGAATGAGAAGGAAAAAAAACAGACAGTAGATAAAGTGAGATCGCAACATTATACCCGTAAATTTCTCGTTGGGAATGGGCAAGACGAACAATGCATATAGAAAAGTATCGGTTTTTATGCATCCAACCATCAAGCAATAGGATCAGTTAGGATCGAAATTGATGTAACTCATTCGAGTTAAAAAATCATTCCAGTTAAAATGTTTCGAAAAAATTTCAAGTGAAAACTTTAACAATATTTTCTCGAAAGGTTTACGATCTAAGAACATATCCTTTTTCTGATTATCCGCCGTAATCAAAATCGTTACAGTTTCTCTAGAACTCGATGTATACTTACTTACTTATCAAGCGCTACAACCGCTTGGTGGTCTTGGCCTGCTCCAGGAGAAACCGGAACCGCTCGCGGTCGAGCGCCGTCGTCTGCCAACCGCTGATTCTGGCCTTTTTGGCGGACGCATCCACGCCATCACTCCATCTCAATTTGGGCCTACCACGCCTCCTCTGTCCATGTGGGCAGCCTAAAAGGACTTTACGGGCTGGGTCGTTCGGTGCCATTCTAATCTGCCCACCGGAGCTTGGCGAGCATCTTCTTCTCGAACGTGGCTAAGAGGGTTTGGTCAGTTTTGGACAAGGTCCATGTCTCAGAGGCGAATGTGAGTTAAGCCGTCGCGCAAGGTATTTTGAGTGGAGAAGTTTCATCAGGCTGTAAAATGGCCGGATGCTTGCCAGCACCCTTGCGCGAGTTAACGAACTATAACTTCGGTTTGTAAAGAAGTTAAGCGAGACGAAAACTTCCTTCTTCTAAGACGGTTAGGCTGAGAGTGTCGTCTTTTGGTTTTATTGTGGTATATATATAGTTTTGTGTTTAAAAGGGATTGGGTGACGAAAGGAAGTATATAGAGAAAGCACATAGATATCGGTTATCGTTCGGATGACGATCTTGTATTGATTTAGGGCTATCACTGTTGAAGGGATCCCATCGGGCAAAAATGCGGTCGAGCAACGGTTGAGCCGGCGACTTTTGCTCGACCGCGCGATCGGGAAACACGAGCGCCTTCGTGCCTTTTCGGGTTACTTTCAGTTCGTCTTTTCTAGTGCGGTGGTTTTTCTTTCATTCGCCCTTCCCCACATTCTAGAGAGGTCGACCCGCTCTCTCTCTCCTTAAGCCAAACACATGCAGTTTTGGGTTATGCGTAATGTTTACGTTTATTCATTTTCTACCTGTATGGTTTACACACGTGAGGTTCTTCCACTGAATTGCTTGAATGCAACAGCGACGTCATTGAGACGGCTTCAAATTTACTAGGTAGCACGGTTGCACAACTGTAGCCCAGCGTTTGTAGATATCGTTCAGCGGCATTTGAATTGGCGGCATGCATCAAATTCCATCTTAGGCAGTCTTCTTAAACAGCATATGCGGCGAATAAATGGTGTTGATTTTTTCCTCTAACCCCGTAGAAGCCAACATATAATCAGAAAACATGGATTAGAAGATGTAATCATATGTTTAAGGTCAATGCTTATAAGCTTACCTGTGTAGTTTAACCTAGAAACGACAAGTCCTCAAGAACAACTCTTTCACACTGCGGTGGTTGGTTTTGACTGAAAATTCGCTAAGTCCCCTTCGCTGGCGCGTCATTCAACCACCGAATGTGTAAGCACGCGCATACTCTGACAAAACAGCTTGCGCTGTTGAACACATGCAAACCAAAATAGGTCGAGCAATGAATTTATGCTCAACACATGCTCAATTTCCAGTTCGGCTAGCGTTGTGAAAGCGAAAAGCAGATAGGACCGAGCTTTTGTCTCTTTCTGGCTACCGCAGATCTTCGCCATAATGCTTCCTGGGATGTAGAATCAGGTACGGGCGTTCGATCGGTTATCGTTCGGATGACGAACTTGTATTGATTTAGGGCTATCACTGTTGAAGGGATGTAGAATCAGGTACGGGCATTCGATCGGCTGGTTGACGATACTGTGTTGATCCGATAACTCGCGTAGTTCAACTTCTATGCTTCTGTTGGTGCTGACTTTTGACCCAAGATAGGTGAAGTTTTGGACGACTTCAAAGGTTCGCTCACCTCTCTGTGCATCACCCCTGCGTAGACTAGCATTAGTATTTGTTAGCAGGGCTGCTGACGGATCCACCATCATTTTGGTTTTTGCCTCGTTAATCTCCAAACCGAGGTTCTCTGTTTGTAAGCTTCTGCTATATTGGAGAGCAGCAAACCAATGATGTCTATGTCATCAGCGTAAGCCAGAATCTGGATTGACTTGTAGAAGATGGTTCTCGAGGTTTCCACTCTAGAGTCTCGAATGGCCCTTTCTAGCGCCAGGTTGAAAAGGAGACAAACAAGCCCATCGCCCTGGCGCAGACCCTTGGTGGTAACAAAGGGCCTTGAGAGTTTTCCATCCACCATCACCTGGCATGTGACGTTGGTCATGGTCATTTTAACAAGCCTGGTAAGCTTGGCCTGTATTCCAAAAAAGCTCATTGCGTCGTAGAGTTTTACCCTGGCTATGCTGTCGTATGTCGTGAAAAGATTGGAGCTGTTGCTCCGCCATCTTCTCTAAGATCTGCTGAATGGTGTGATTTGGATAGCGGTTGATTTTCCTTTTCGGAATTCCCTCTGATAGTTTTCAACTATCTCTTCTACGAGTGGGACAAGTCTCTCTTGAAAGACTAAGGAGAAGATTTTATAGGCGGTATTCAACACTGTAATACCCCTGTAATTTCTGCACTGTAGCATGTCTTCTTTCTTGTATATGGGATGGATGATACCAAGATTCCAATCACAAGACGGGCGATTCTGCAACGTATCACTAAGCCAACCAAATAGTGATCGAAATCGATGTTGGCTCCTCTATAGGTTCTGACGTTTTACAGACTCGACTGTCTTCGGCGGCTTATCAGCACGTGGTCGATCTGGTTGGCAGTGGCTCCATCTGGAGACACCCAAGTAATTTTGTTGATGTCCCGACGCGCAAACTTGGTACTTCCCACAACCAGATTACTTGCTGCTGCAAGTTGGACCAATCTATTACCATTGTCATTACTGTGCTCATGTAGACTGTGATCACCAATGTATTGGCGGTACATTGGCTCCCTACCGACTTTTGCATTGAAGTCCCCCAAGATGATTTTAAGGTCATGCTTAGGGCACTTATCAATGATTTTTGTGAGGCGGCCGCAGCTGTAGTACAAGTGGTACCGTTTTTCACCACGTCTGCTTAACACACCATTCCCTAGCCATCGTATTTCTTATAGTGCTACAATATCCATGTTCAGTGTGGCTAAAGCGCCATCTAGTTGTTTCAAGGCTCCGGCTGAGTGCGTACGTTCCATGAGCCCATTGTCATTGTCTGAGGGCGTTGCAGTGGTCTGTCGTCGTTGAGTCAGATTCGAAATATTTCTCTGTTGCTTTCCGTAGTTCGTATTTTTTACTTGAGGCGGTGTGACTGGCCCCGCGCTTAAGCCCCCAGTACCTTTGCATTGCCTTGGGACAGTTTTGTTTAGCGTCTGGATGCTCCCCCCCCCCCCTCACCCGACGATCAAATAGCCCAACTTAACGCACTGCCCACCCCCCACCTGTTTAGTCATGCGCCGCCGTCCGCCCAAGGGGTTGGAACAACGGGCTTGTAACCCAAGCTTAAAAATACGATGATACATGTTACCGCTCTGTACGTCGAGGACGTGACGGAAAAGGAGTTGGAAAGGAGAGCCTATGCAGCCTTCAAGAGGCGACGGATGCCAACCCATTGAGCAACATAAATCTTATAAATAAAAATGAATGTTTGTATGTATATATATATATATATATATATATATATATATATATATATATATATATATATATATATATATATATATATATATATATATATATGTGCCTATGCGCGCGCTTCAATAGGGTTTCCACTGAACCGATTTGCATCAAACTTGGTACATAGGTGCATAATGGTCTCGGATTTAGGCGTTTGATTTTTGTTTTTTTTTAGAGCCCCCCAAAAGGGGGGCTCCCATACAACCCCAATTCGCGAATATTCATTTAAAAATACAAATGATGCCCGATTAAGCTGAAATTTGGTACATAAATGTTTCATTACTTTAAACAAATACTGGCAAAATTCAAAAAATGAATATTATCCGTTAAAATTATAGACGTTGCCCGATTTTGCTGAAACTTGATGCATAAACGTTTCATTACTAAACAGTTATACTCGCGAAATTTGAGCCATTCCAATGGGGAACAAAGGGGGGCTCCCATACAATCTCCCCCTATAAAAAATGAATATTATCCGCTTAAAATTATAAATGGCGCCCGATTTGGCTGAAATTTGGTACATAGATGTTATATTAGTTTAAATCAACCCCGGCAAAATTTCAGCCTCTTCAATGAAGAACAAAGGGGGCTGTCATACAAATCCCCCTCCCCACCCCCACCCCGTTTAACAAATCATAAAATATCACTTGGAAGTACATATGTCGTCGAAATCAACTATAATTTTATCACTTAATACAAAGACTTTCTAAATTTCAGTTCTACAAGCGGATAACCAAATGGTTGTCCCCTTCTCCCTCTACCAAATACATAAAAAATATTGAAAAATACACATGGCATCCAATTCGATTGAAACACGCTACAAATGCTTCTTCCTATTCATAACGCGACGAAGATTTATTTACGCCAGTGGGAAACAAAGGGAGGTTTCCAAAGAACCTCCTGTCTGTATTACCAAGAAAATAATTCGGTCATAGCAATAAAGCTTGGTCCGGATGATTTTAGGTGAGGATGATTCTGTTTACACAAAATTTTAAAAACAAGAGCTCCCATACGAGCTCTTCCTATTAGAGTATTGGAAGATATGGTCAAGCATGGCAATCATGTCTGATTTAAATGAATTGAGGCAAATTCTTAAAAATGTCAATATTTACTGGAAAATTAGAATGGGACGTTGCAGCTCTCCCGGTTGGAGACAAATTCGTGGAAGGGCATACAATCCCTGCTCGGAATATTGAAAAAAAAAATGCCCAAAGTAACAAATATCGTCAAATTTAACAACAACTTTTCATGTACGCCTTAACACAGTCTATACAACAAGTTATAAAATATTATATTCTGCAATGCGGAAATGGGTGGATGGAAATCTAATTTATTGTTATGTTCAAATATCGCTCAATGATAAAAATGGTTTTTTGTTTATTCTTTTTTACAAGTGACTTTTACATTATGGTCGGGAAAGGAATTTCCATTATCAGAATAAAAGAAATTAACAAAAATGTAAAGTCGTCAACAAACAGTCCAGTTTCCTGCAATTTTTTTTCTCTTTAAAAATTTATTTAGACACTAAACTGAGCTTAGAAAGTCAACTCATTTTCTTCTCATGCATGTTTACATTTAAAAGTGTACAATATTTTGCAACACATAGCGCTATGCCGTTATTCAGTAAGATTCAGTTTTTAATTGTGTTGAGTAGCGTTGGAAATGTGGTTGGTGTAATAAATTTAAATATCGATTTCAGAGCGTAATGCTTACAAACATGAAATGAAGTTTTGAAAGAGAACAGCGCAATACAGATCGAATATAAAGGAAAATGGAAAACTGTTTCCAGGTAGCTGCAGTGACAAAATAAGAATAAATGTTAGAAAAGTAGAAAGATTTTGAACGTCATACATGCTCAGGATGGAACAACATGCTACATTTCCTTATTGCTATGTAAATAAATTTATGTGACGGATCCAAGACAAATGATACTGTATAAAAAAGTATTTCCGAAAGAATTAAAGAGGAAAACACTAGGCATAAAAAATATGTTTTACTAATTTGATGACGTGCAAAATGCGAAAGATTATGAAGCTAAATGGAAGTTGTGAAACAACAAGAGAAGAAAGGATTTTATAAAAAAATCCTTTTCTTGAAAAAAATCCTTTTCTTCATAGCTAAGATGGTTAAAAGGCTCGATTTGTTATAAAACAGTGAACGATATTTTGAAAAAGCCAGGTACAACCAATTGGAAGGGATATGCCTAGAGGACCAGCGAGAGATGAATTGATTGAAATAGAAAACCTTCAAAGACGAAGCTAGGAATAACGTTTATAGAATGAATACAACTAAATAAGAAAAAAATAAAATGCACATCAAAAATTGAATTACCCAAGCATACGTAAAAATGCCCCTTTATTTTTCCTCAAACTACGTCGACCCGAATGAAATCGGGTTTATCAGCTAGTTAACAATATCATCATACATCAGTGTAACATACTTCCGATAGAGATATCAGCAACGGATAGAGTAAATAACCATCCGTTTGTCTATTGACGATGATGGTAGATATGCTACTAAAATCAAATAATATTTCATGAGAGTATATTAATACGAAGATGAGCTACAATGGAACTTCCAGAGGAGTATATGCATAGATTCCTCTCTGAAGGTATTTTTTGAAAAATAAAACTTTTACTACCTGAACTATGTAATGGACTCATTGTCTTTTGACGGACTTCAATTTTTGGGTAATATCGATAAACTGCTAAGAACACTCCAATAAAATGTTTGCTGACCGAAAACTGCTATCACTTTGACGAATCGGGAGCATTTGTTGTAATTGTTTGAATGAGCCTTTCAATTGTATTACATCTCAACACAAATGCTGTAATGGTTCTTTTGGCAACGAAAGTAGCAACGGATTGGTGAGATATTTTGTATAGGATATTGTCTAGTTGTGCTTCTACTTTGACCATCCTGGTATCAAATTCTGCTAATCGTTGTCAACCCCAAATAATAGTTTTTGATTTACCCATTCCGTCTTCGTCCGACAGATCTATCTGTATGTCTGTAAGCATCAAACTAATGTTACATGTTACAGGATTCCAGCTTAGTTGACGACGCATGAGCAAATTATGTGAAAATGATTTGAATGTTGGGAAGGAAAGATCCATCTAACCATTTATAATCTGTTTGCGTCGTTCAAGGTAAAGGAACGTTTATGGCGTCGTTTGCGTTAATATCGATAGGTTGCTGGAATAATTTGCAGCAATACATTATACATTATTGTATTGCTGTGTACCTTTTCTGAAATCCTTAATCTTCTTAAAAATAAAAATGAAAGTATGTATTTATATATATAAATATATATATATATATAAATATATATATATATATATATATATATATATATATATATATATATATATATATACTAGCTGATAAACCCGATTTCATTCGGGTCGACGTAGTTTGAGGAAAAATAAAGGGGCATTTTTACGTATGCTTGGGTAATTCAATTTTTGATGTGCATTTTATTTTTTTCTTATTTAGTTGTATTCATTCTATAAACGTTATTCCTAGCTTCGTCTTTGAAGGTTTTCTATTTCAATCAATTCATCTCTCGCTGGTCCTCTAGGCATATCCCTTCCAATTGGTTGTACCTGGCTTTTTCAAAATATCGTTCACTGTTTTATAACAAATCGAGCCTTTTAACCATCTTAGCTATGAAGAAAAGGATTTTTTTCAAGAAAAGGATTTTTTTATAAAATCCTTTCTTCTCTTGTTGTTTCACAACTTCCATTTAGCTTCATAATCTTTCGCATTTTGCACGTCCATCAAATTAGTAAAACATATTTTTTATGCCTAGTGTTTTCCTCTTTAATTCTTTCGGAAATACTTTTTTATACAGTATCATTTGTCTTGGATCCGTCACATAAATTTATTTACATAGCAATAAGGAAATGTAGCATGTTGTTCCATCCTGAGCATGTATGACGTTCAAAATCTTTCT
>NC_071293.1:14276984-14302179 GCF_943737925.1 Anopheles nili | reverse complement strand
AATCCACCTTAAACTACCTTAGAACTAATTCATACTTAAACCTATATTAAAATCATATCGAAACACTAAAAAACTAATTCACTTTAAAGAAGTCACGGATCAACGCAGAGGTTGAGTTCTGGGAGGTGAGTTGGAGACGCATGAAATCGGCTTCAATGCGCTCACTTATCAAAGGGATACCTTCAACTACATGCATGTCCCTTGTGGGATACCTAATAGTCAGAATCATTTTCAGAAACCTGTTCTTCATTCTCTGCACTACTTGGATATCTGCCTTTGAGCAATTGCTCCAGACATTTGATCCATACATCAGCACTGGCAAGATGACCTGTCGATAGGTAATATTTTTATTATTTTTCAACAGTCTCGAGCGGCACATGATGAGCGGATACAAACATCTTGGAGCAATGCTTCTTGAACGAGAGCTTTCGATCTTAGGAAACCCAGAGGTAGCGCACACAGTGGACCCAGGGATTTCACAATTTTGCAGGGTGATAGGTTCCAACTAACGCACGACGGAAGCCATACGCATCCAACGTTTGTAGCGGACTACCATCATTTGAGTCTTTGCAAAATTGACCCTTATCCTCCACTCATTGAGATATTGGATATAACTATTCAAACCTTCCCGAAGTCCTCTACGGAGGGACTTCAGATTTAGAGAGGAGTACAAAATAGCATTATCGTCTGCGTATAGCTAGGTATTATTAGCCAAGTCGGGTACATCCGACGTAAAACAATTGAAAAGGAGTGATCCTAAAACACTCCCTGTGGAACGCCAGCATAGTTGGGATAGGAGGCGGACATTGTCCCCCCTATATCAGGGGTCGACACAGTTTTTAGCAAAAGGGCAAGACAGTGAAAATTAGCCTGAAACTGCGGGCAATATAAAACAATTCTTTAAACATGTAAATAAGACGAGGCAGAATGAATAATACAGCACAACTACAAATTAACACCTCGACTGTTTTTTATTTCAGCAAAATGTGGAATGAAATACGATTTTTTCGAAAAAAATATAAATAGATACGATTACGTTGGTGTTAATTTTGGATTCGAAGGTCAAAAAATAACCTGATATTGTTATGATTGGTTGTTGTATTCTTCATAAAACCTATAACAATTTTTTCTCAGGCCGGATCAAATCCCGGCCAAGCTTACCAGGCTTGTTAAAATGACCATGACCAACGTCACATGCCAGGTGATGGTGGATGGAAAACTCTCAAGGCCCTTTGCTACCACCAAGGGTCTGCACTAGGGCGATGGGCTTGCCTGTCTCCTTTTCAACCTGGCGCTAGAGAGGGCCATCCGAGACTCAGGAATGGAAACCTCGGAGACCATCTTCTACAAGTCAATCCAGATTCTGGCATACGCTGATGACATAGACATCATTGGTTTGCGGCTCTCCTATGTAGCAGAAGCTTACAAACGGATTGAGCAGGCGACTGAGAACCTCGGTTTGGAGATTAACGAGGCAAAAACCAAAATGATGGTGGCACCATCAGCAGCCCTGCTAACAAACACTAATGCGAGTCTACGCAGGGGTGACGTACAGATAGGTGAGCGAACCTTTGAAGTCGTCCAAAACTTCACCTATCTTAGGTCAAAAGTCAGCATCAACAATAGCATAGATGATGAATTACGCGCAAGGGTGCTGGCAGCCAACCGGTCATACTACAGCCTGAGGAAACTTCTCCACTCAAAATACCTGTCGCGACGGCTGAAGCTGGAACTATATAAAACACTCATAGTTCCAGTACTCACATACGCCTCTGAGACATGGACCTTGTCCAAAGCTGACGAAACCCTCTTAGCTGCGTTCGAGAGGAAGATGCTCAGAAGGATTTTTGGCCCCGTATGTGTGGAAGGACAATGGAGGAGCCGATACAATGACGAGTTCTACGAATTAGCGGCCAGGAAGAGCGAATTAGACTCGCCAGGCTCCGGTGGGCTGGTCATGTCATTAGAATGGCACCGGACGACCCAGCCCATAAAGTCCTTTTAGGCTGCCCACATGGACAGAGGAGGCGTGGTAGGCCCAAACTGAGATAGAGTGATGGCGTGGATGCGTCCGCCAAAAAGGCCGGGATCAACGATTGGCAGACGACGGCGCTGGACCGCGAGCGGTTCCGGTTTCTCCTGGAGCAGGCCAAGACACCTAGCGGTTATAGCGCCTGATAAGTATATATATATACACCAGCAGTGGCATGGTGAATGTGAGGAGCGTAAATTGTGGTGAAGATTCAAATTGATATTTCCCGTTAGGTTCAAAGATAAATCATTTTGATGCCCTTTCTGTAAAATTAAGTTTCAAAACTAGTTTAATTTGGAAATTGAAGAACTTTTTTAAAATTATAAATCCTTTAAACTAGCTGATAAACCCGATTTCATCCGGGTCGACGTATTTTAAGGAAACATAAAGGGACATTTTTACGTATGCTGGTGTGATTCAATTTTTGATGTGTATATTCGTTTTTTCTCACTAAGTTGTATTTATTCTATATACGTGATTCCTAGCTTCGTCGTTGATGGTTTTCTTTTTCTTTTAATTCATATTTTTCTGTAACTCTTGACACATTTCTTCCCAGTGAGACAAATTCAGCTTGATAGCCCAATGAGACAAATAAGGTACATTCTGCCGTTAAGCAGCGCTTAAGTCGATGGCCCTTAAGAGTATATTTTCAGTCATTATTCGGCGCTGCTAAGTGGTAACTTGGAGCTAAATGTAGCATCGCAGCTGCTTAGCGGCAACCGTTTTTAGTATAGAGCGCTGCTTAAGTGCTGCTTAAGCCCTGAAAGTAGCATTCAAACAAAAAAAAATTTTTTCGCTCCCTCTTATTCTTGCTTTTATTCTCTCTCAATTTGCTGATTCTCCCTTATTCTATCTACTATTTGACCATTCCCCCATCCCCTCCTCTTTGACACATGTTTCCCATACTTGAAATTATTCCCTTTGCTACTAAATTCGTCTTTACTTCCTTCGCTCGTGTTACACGAACCCAGAATACGTGTTATAGAATTTCACCCAAATACACTCAAAAATCAAATTTTATTTGGCCCGTCATGATGCTAATAAATACTCCTTATTCTTCGGACAGAAGTTGTAAGGAAATAATTTGTTTCTGATAACATTGTGATAGAATGATAGCAAGCTTGTTGTTGTTTCTTTTTGTAATATCCTATGAGGTTTTATTTACTTTGTCTTTACAAAGAATAGTCGGCGCTCAAATATTAATGTTAGCTAACATAACATATCATAAAGAATTTCTTTAAAAGAATCTGAAACATCAGCTATTCCGGTGGCTAAGAAAGGTAGGCTCCTATATAACCCTTCATAAAAAAGGCTATACTATTCACGTAAAAATTTTAAACACAGATCTGACCGAAATTTAGCACACATCTTCTTTTACATTTTGCAGAAGGATAAAAAAATTCGGTCAACCTGGTAATATAAAGGGGGGCTTCCATACAACCACCGTTCGAAAGGTTATAATATTCGTTTAAAAACGTAAATGACGACCGAAATATCCAAAATTCGGTAAACATGTTTCTTTTAACTGTTTGGAGCAGAAACTTAAGTAAGTTAAGTAAACTTCAGTTACCTCCAAGAAAAAACGGGCATCTTCTATACCATTCACTATTATGAAAAAATATGTAGGTATATTAATGGCTTTGCAAAATTCAAATGATGACCAATTTGTCTTAACATGTGTTATAAATCTGTTTGTAAGAAATCCAAAAACTCCTACCCCCTGCAAGGTTGGAAAAAGGAGGGTGTCTCCCAAATATTCTCTCTAACGGCATTGAAAATCGTTGAAAATGCAAATGGCAACTAAATTTACCCTAATATTGCGTATGTGTTTCTTATAACTCTCTGTACAATATGAGATAAAGTATAAGTTTCCTGGTTTGGTTCAACTTTTCGTCATAAAATATTCACTTCGGAGTACATATGTCATCGAAATCAATTCCAATTTTATCACCTAAAACAATGAGTTTATAAATTTTAGTTCTACAAACGAGAACCAAATAGTTGTCACTCCCCCTTTACCAAACACAGAAAAATGATTAAAAATACATATGGCTTCCAATTCGATTTAAACATGGTACAAATGCTTCTTATTATTTATAGTGTGACGAAGATTCATGTGCGCAGGTGCGAAACGCATGGGGGTTTTCGAAAGAAACCTCCTGTCTGTAGCACAAAAAAATAACACGGTCGTAGCAATAAAGCTCAGTTCGAATGAATTGAGAATATTTGAAAATATGGTCAAGCATGCCAATCATATCTGATTTAAATGAAATAAGGCAAAGTCTTACACAAGTTTGGTTGGAAACAAATTTGTGGGAGGTCATACAAAACCTATTCGGAATATTGAAAAAAAAAATGCCCAAAATAACAAGTATAGTCTAATTGTACTACAACTTTTCATGTACGCCGTAACACAGTCCATGCAAGAAGTAGCAAAGTATCAGATTCTCCAAATCGTAAATAGGGGGATGCAATCTTAATTTATTGGAATGTTCAAATATCGCTCAGCGATACAAATTTTTTTTGTTTATTCTGTTAAACGGGTGACTTTTATACTATGGACGGGAAAGGATTTCCCGTTTCCAAAATAAACCAGAATAAGCCGTTTCAAAAATTTTCTCTCTTCAACCATTTATTTAGACACTAAACTGCACTAAGAAGCTCAACTCATTCTCTTTCCACGCATGTTAATATTTAAAAGTGTAAAATATTTTGCAACACATAGTGCTATGCTCTTTTTCAGTATAATACCATTTTCAATAGTGTTAAGTAGCGTTGGAAATGTGTTTGTTGTAATAAATTTAAATATGGATCTCAGAGCGTAGTGATTACGAACATGAAATGGCGTTTTGATAGGCAAAAGCAATACAGATGAAACATAAAGGAAAAGGGAACATTGTTTCTAGGCAGCTTCAGTGACAAAACAAGAAAAAGAGGTAGAAAAGTAGAAAAGTTTTGATCGTCATACATGCTCAGGATGAAATAACATGCTACTTTTCCTCATTGCAATGTAAATAAATTGATATGACAGATCCAAGAAAAATGATAGGGATAAAAAAGGATTTTCGAAAGCGTTAAAGTGGAAAACACTATGCATAAAAAATAGGTTTTACTAATTTCATGACGTGCAACATGCGAAAGATTAGATAGAAAATTTATGGAAACAACGGCCTGATCATACAAAACGAAAATTATGAAGAGAAATGTCAGTTGTAAAACAGCAAGAGAAGAAAGGATTTGATATAAAATCCTTTCTTTGATAGCTAAGATGGTTAAAAGGGTAGAATTGCTATAAAAGGAGTGCAGGACAGCTTGAAAAAGCAAGGTATAGCCAATTGGATAAGATGTGTCAAGAGCAACAGAGAAAGATGAATTGAATGAAATAGATAGAAGCTAGGAACCACGTATAAAGAATGAATACAACTAAATGAAAAAAAAAATATACACATCAAAAATTAATTTACACAAGCATACGTAAAAATGCCCCTTTATGTTTCCTTTAACAACATCGACTCGAATGAAATCGTGTTTATCAGCTAGTGATAACTAAAACAGCAGTTATATCTGCAATGGAGCTCTTAATTGTTATCATAGGTACGTTACTCCAATAAATTATATACATCATGCACATTTGGTGTATAAATAAAACCTTACTTTCATGCACATGCACATTTGGTGTGCTAATAAAACCTAACCTGGATACATAGCAGAATAAGCAAAGGTGTCAGGTAAACCAAACTTACGGTTTTCTCAATTCAACAGCTTTGAGTGTCCCCTGCCCAAGGAAAAGGCTCCAACGTTCCAGTAAAGAAAATTTCTTAATTTTCTATGTATTGTCTGGATCATTTACCTGAGTAAAAAACGAAATGCCAGTGTAACCGACCAACACTCCGCGAACTATGCGTGAACTGTGTATCATTGTACGTATGAAAGCGGAAACTCATCCGGCTTTTGGAGGCCCCATGATGTGCCGAATATGCTGTCGGATACTAAGACTAAGTATAAAAGAACAAAAAAGATAAAGCTCGATTGAGAAACAGCGTCACCACGCCACGAGTCCTGAACCATTCGATTGCGGGGTCCAAACTCTCTGAGTGTTTTTCAGCGATACGTTTTTCGGTGTATTTGACTTACGTGTATGCTAACATAAGTGACATCCGACAGGACACGAGATTTACTTGGAGGCTGTTCTACAATGACTAGTACTAGTTCAGTTCAGTACTAGTCGCAGAGGAACATAGCAAGTGTGGTGGTAGGTCAGGTTGAAGAGGATATGTAGGAGAACGGGTACCAACTTCGATGCGAAGCTGCGACGAGGCACCTAGCAACCTATAGAGCTATTATTAAACGGTGCGTAAGTGTAGTACGTAGTGCGTAGTGCGTAATCGATTTGCAGATTGCTGGAAAGTATGCATCTACGCTTAACGAAATCTTAAATAAGAAATTGGCAAGTAAAATTGCACATCATACCCAAGATGCAAACGTGAAACAACTGATTGATGAGGAGTGATTCTATAGTTGGAGTGCTCTAAGACAAGCTAAGTTCTCATCATATATTTCAAACAGGTTGCAGTGTACAACATAGACGAGGTAACGGGTTTTGTTTTTCCATTTTTTACGAGCGTAGAATGGTGATGAAATCTTCATTTTTGCAAGACCTCTGGGCTAAGCGTGATGCTTCTCAAAACCTGCACTATGGCTTTAAGTGGACTCGTAGCGTTGCTTAGAGTGGAGATAATACGGTATAGTCTACATGTCTCCAAACGTTTTCAATTGTGGGATACGCAGCTTATACAATATCATAATCAAGGGATCAAGAAGAGTATGATGAATTTGTAACTAAATTTTACATCTGTACGAACAAAATCTATCTTGAACGGACCGGCTTTATCCCATTCGAGCATCACAAGTGCGACTTCTCACTAGAAGAAACTGTCCCATTTTATCATATAACTAGCTGATAAACCCGATTTCATTCGGGTCGACGTAGTTTAAGAAATCATAAAGGAGTATTTTTACGGATGCTTGTTTAATTCAATTTGTGATGTGTATATTTTTTTCCATTTAGTTGTATTCATTTTATATACGTCATTTCTAACTTCGTCTTTAAATATTTTCTCTGACATATAATTCACCTTTCGCTGTTGCTATTGACACATCTTATCCAATTGGCTATACCTATATATTAATATCCTGCACTCTTTTTTAAACAAATCTTGCCTTTTAACCATCTTAGCTATCACAGAAAAAAAATTGTATCAAATCCTTTTTTCTCTTGTTGTTTCACAACTACCATTTCTCTTCATAATCTTTGTCTCGTATGATCAAGCCGTTCTTATCAAAAATCTTCTACCTTATCTGTTGCATCTTTCACGTCATGAAATTATAAAACCTATTTTTTTATGCCTAGACTTTTCCACTTTCTCTTTCGAAAACATGTTTTATCCACTATCATTTTTCTTTGATCCGTCACAAAATTTTATTTATGTAGTACAGACTCTTTCTACTTTAATATTTCTTATTCATATTTCGTCACTTATACTGCCTGGAAACAATTTTCCATTTTCCTTTATATTTCATCTATACCGCTGTTTTCTTTCAAAACTTCATTCCGAGTTCGTAATCATCACTCTCTGAAATCCACATTTAAATTTATTACATGAACAAAGTTTCCAACGCAACTCAACACAATTGAAAATTGAATCTTACTGAATAAGGGTATAGCGTTATTAATATCTATACATGGAAAACAATATTTTGAACTTTTAAATTTTAACATGCATGGGAAGAAAATGAGTTGAGCTTCTAAGCGCAGTTTAGTGTCAAAATAAATGATAGAAGAGAGAAAAGATCTAGGAAACTGAACTATTTGATGACGTCTTTGCATTTTTGTGATTTTTTGTTATTCTGGAAACGGAAATTCCTTTCCCGTCCATAATGTAAATTTCACTCGTTTGAAAGAATAACCAAAAAGCATTTATATCGCTGGGCGATTTTTGAACATGCCAATAAGTTAAGGTTGCATCCCCCCATTTCCGCATTGAAGAATATGATACTTTGCTACTTCTTGCGTAGACCGTGTTACGGTGTACATGTAAAGTTGTAGTAAGTTTAGACGATATTCGTTCGGCCATTTTTTTTTTCAATATTCCAAATAGGTGTTGTATGCCCTTCCACAAATTTGTTTAAAACCACATTTTTTTAAATTTTGCCTCATTTCATTTAAACCAGACATGATTGGTTTGCTTGACTATATTTTCCAATACTTTAATAGGAAAAGCTTGTATGGGAGCTTGTATTTTCAAAATTTTGTGTAAGAAGAATCATCCTCATCTAAATTAATCCGGACCGAGCTTTATTGCTATGACCGTATAATTTTTTTGGTGATACAGACAGAAGGTTCTTTGGTCACCCCCTATTTGGTCCTCGCTTGTAGAACTAAAATTTTGAAACTTATTGTATTAGGTGATAAAATTGGAGTTGATTTCTACGACGTTTGTACTTCGAACAGAATATTTTATGACGAACAGATATACCAAATCGGGAAACTTATACTTCACCACATATTGTATAGAGAGTTTCAAGAAACTTATACGCAATATTTAGATAAAAGGATGTTATAGACTTTTCGACGGCTGACTGTATGGAAGCTCTCCTTTATTGGACCGGTGTGGCCGAAATATTTGATTCTTCTGCAAAATATGAAAAAGCATGTGTGCTAAATTTCGGCCAGATCTGTGTTTTATATTCTTAGGTGAATAGTACAGATTTTTTATGGACGCTTGTATGTGAGCTTCCCTTTCTTCCCCACCGGAGTAGCTGACGTTTCAGCGATCCTCTTCAGCGATCCGTTTTTGAGCGATTCTCTCTTTTGTGGGGGGGGGGAATGTTTGGGGGCCCCACTTTGTTCCCCATTGAGATGGCTCAAATTTTGCGAGTATTTATTTTTAGTAATGAAACGTTTATGCACCAAATTTCAGCTAAATCGGGCATCACTTATAATTTTAAGCGGATCATATTCACTTTTTGAAGGGGTTTTGTATGGGAGCCCCCCTATGTTGTCAAATGAGAAGAATGAAATTTTACTAGTATTAGTTTAAAGTAATGATACGTCTATGCACCAAACTTCAACCACATCCATGCATGTATTAATATATATATATATATATATATATATATATATATATATATATATATATATATATATATATATATATATATATATATATATATATATATATATATATATATATATATATATATATATATATATATATATATATATATATATATATATATATATATATATATATATATATATATATATATATATATATATATATATATTTATATATAAATAAATAAATATATATATATATATATATATATATATATATATATATATATATATATATATATATATATATATATATATATGTATATATACATATATATATATATATATATGTATGTATATATATATAAATATAAACGTCCACGTTTCCTTAACCTGCACATCCTGTCATTGATCGGCCATCCACCATCTGAACACACGTTTTCTCATAGCACCCATAACGAAGAACGCCGTACCGAGCTCGTGCTTGTCTCCACCACTCTGGTAGATCATGCAATTGCTACTGTAGCGGCGCTCCGAGACTCCCTTCCAGCGAACCTCTTGAAGTACTACTAGTACTACTATTATCTCGAAGCCGCGGGGTTGCACTTCTTCTGCGATTGTTCTGGTATTCACGGGAGAGGTAAGAGACCTGCAGTTTCATGTACCGAGTTTTCAATCGCAGTCCTTTTTCTGTTGCGTGGGTCTGGTATGATTGGTCCAAATTGGTTTTTCTTCTTGGTGACTGTTCATTGCAATAGTACAGGGGATGGCTTGCAAGGCTCCCCCACGCCTGATATCTCGTCGGTGGAACAACGTAACCTAGTTGTTTTACGTCTCGTAGGATGCCAAGACAGAGTGTACAGCCGCCCCTGACTTGGAGAATAGACGCTGGTTCGAGTCGCTCCTAACATGGAGCATAGACGCTCGGGAATAAACTACTGGTAAGAAGGAGTCCATTCACCCTCTCAATTCAGCCTTGACGCTCATCCCAAGGCCAAGAGAGTGAGTTTCCTCGTGTACCCAAGCTTGGATATTTAGACGGCAAGTTACCGTTCTGTACGTCGCGGACGTGTTGAATAGGAGTTGGAGACTAGAGCCTATAGTAGTCTTCAGGAGGCGTCGGACCCAACCTTTTACATAAATCTTGCGCTCATTTGTATATACTAGGTAAAATTTGGCCCGGTTTCATGATTGCGTATTTTTATGGTATTCACGAAAGCTTTTGTGTGCCTGGAAAACGGGGGCTTGCTTCTTGACATGGTCAGTCCAAGACCGAAGCAGTGCCCTCAAACGGAACGATGCAAAAAGATGCAGATCATGATCAGTCAGAGTAGCTTCCTAAATACTAAAAGCATATCAGGTAATTCTGATTCCCAGAAAATCATTTCGAAAATCGTTCCAATCAAATCTGATTGTAAAGACGCGTCAGTACCGTGTTCTTGACGTCAAAAGCATCAAAGGTAAATTTTGTTGTAAAAAAAATGTGGTTCCAAAAAATAATCTTATAAATGAAAATGAATGTATGCAAATATATATATACTAGCTGATAAACCCGATTTCATTCGGGTCGACGTAGTTTGAGGAAACATTTAGGGGCATTTTTACGTATGCTTGGGTAATTCAATTTTTGATGTGTATTTTATTTTTTTCTTATTTAGTTGCATTCATTCTATAAACGTTATTCCTAGCTTCGTCTTTGAAGGTTTTCTGTTTCAATCAATTCATCTCTCGCTGGTCCTCTAGGCATATCCCTTCCAATTGGTTGTACCTGGCTCTTTCAAAATATCGTTCACTGTTTTATAACAAATCGAGCCTTTTAACCATCTTAGCTATGAAGGAAAGGATTTTTTTCAAGAAAAGGATTTTTTTTATAAAATCCTTTCTTCTCTTGTTGTTTCACAACTTCCATTTAGCTTCATAATCTTTCGCATTTTGCACGTCATCAAATTAGTAAAACATATTTTTTATGCCTTGTGTTTTCCTCTTTAATTCTTTCGGAAATACTTTTTTATACAGTATCATTTGTCTTGGATCCGTCACATAAATTTATTTACATAGCAATAAGGAAATGTAGCATGTTGTTCCATCCTGAGCATGTATGACGTTCAAAATCTTTCTACTTTTCTAACACTTATTCTTATTTTGTCACTGAAGCTACCTGGAAACAGTTTTCCATTTTCCTTTATATTTGATCTGTATTGCGCTGTTCTCTTTCAAAACTTCATTTCATGTTTGTAAGCATTACGCTCTGAAATCGATATTTAAATTTATTACACCAACCACATTTCCAACGCTACTCAACACAATTAAAAACTGAATCTTACTGAATAACGGCATAGCGCTATGTGTTGCAAAATATTGTACACTTTTAAATGTAAACATGCATGAGAAGAAAATGAGTTGACTTTCTAAGCTCAGTTTAGTGTCTAAATAAATTTTTGAAGAGAGAAAAGTTGCAGGAAACTGGACTGTTTGTTGACGACTTTACATTTTTGTTAATTTCTTTTATTCTGATAATGGAAACTCCTTCCATAATGTATTCCCGACCATAATGTAAAAGTCACTTGTAAAAAAGAATAAACAAAAAACCATTTTTATCATTGAGCGATATTTGAACATAACAATAAATGAGATTTCCATCCACCCATTTCCGCATTGCAGAATATAATATTTTATAACTTGTTGTATAGACTGTGTTAAGGCGTACATGAAAAGTTGTTGTTAAATTTGACGATATTTGTTACTTTGGGCATTTTTTTTTTCTCAATATTCCGAGCAGGGATTGTATGCCCTTCCACGAATTTGTCTCCAACCGGGAGAGCTGCAACGTCCCATTCTAATTTTCCAGTAAATATTGACATTTTAATGAATTTGCCTCAATTCATTTAAATCAGACATGATTGCCATGCTTGACCATATTTTCCAATACTCTAATAGGAAGAGCTCGTATGGGAGCTCTTGTTTTTAAAATTTTGTGTAAACAGAATCATCCTCACCTAAAATCATCCGGACCAAGCTTTATTGCTATGACCGAATTATTTTCTTGGTAATACAGACAGGAGGTTCTTTGGAAACCTCCCTTTGTTTCCCACTGGCGTAAATAAATCTTCGTCGCGTTATGAATAGGAAGAAGCATTTGTAGCGTGTTTCAATCGAATTGGATGCCATGTGTATTTTTCAATATTTTTTATGTATTTGGTAGAGGGAGAGAGACAACCATTTGGTTATCCGCTTGTAGAACTGAAATTTAATAAAGTCTTTGTATTAAGTGATAAAATTATAGTTGATTTCGACTACATATGTACTTCAAAGTGATATTTTATGATTTGTTAAACGGGGTGGTGGTGGGGGGGGGGGAGTTGTATGACAGCCCCCCTTTGTTCTTCATTGAAGAGGCTGAAATTTTGCCGGGGTTGATTTAAACTAATATAACATCTATGTACCAAATTTCAGCCAAATCGGGCGCCATTTATAATTTTAAGCGGATAATATTCATTTTTTATAGGGGGAGATTGTATGGGAGCCACCCTTTGTTCCTCATTGAGATGGCTCAAATTTCGCGAGTATAACTGTTTAGTAATGAAACGTTTATGCTTCAAGTTTCAGCAAAATCGGGCAACGCCTATAATTTTAACGGATAATATTCACTTTTTGGAGGGGGGGTTGTATGGGAGCCCCCCTTTGTTCTTCATTGAGGAGGCTCAAATTTTTCCAGTATTTGTTTGAAGCAATGAAACATCTATGTACCAAATTTCAGCCAAATCAGGCGTCATATAAAATTTTAAGCGGATAATATTCATTTTTAGAAGGGGGGGTTTGTATGGGAGCCCCCCTTTGTTCCCCATTGAGATGGCTCAAATTTTGCGAGTATTGATTTTTAGTAATGAAACGTTTATGCACCAAATTTTAGCTAAATCGGGCATCATTTGTATTTTTAAATGAATATTCGCGAATTGGGGTTGTATGGGAGCCCCCCTTTTGGGGGGCTCTAAAAAAAAAATCAAACACCTAAATCCGAGACCATTATGCACCTATGTACCAAGTTTGGTGCAAATCGGTTCAGTGATTTAGATTTAGTGATATAGATTTGTTAGATGGGGGGGGGGGGAAGAGGTGGTTTATATGGGAGCCCCCCTTTTTTCTTCATTGAGGAGGCTGAAATCTTGCCAGTATTTGTTTAAAGTAATAAAACATCTATGTACCAAATTTCAGCCAAATCGGGCGTCATTTATAATTTTAAGCGGATAATATTCATTTTTTGAAGGGGGGGTTTGCATGGGACCCCCCCTTTGTTCCCCATTGAAATGGCTCAAATTTTACGAGTATTAGTTTTTAGTAATGAAACGTTTATGCACCAAATTTCAACAAAATCGGGCTATGACTATAATTTTAAGCGAATAATAATCACTTTTTGGAAGGGGGGGTTGTATGGGAGCCCCCCTTTGTTCTCCATTGAGGAGGCTGAAATTTTGCCAGTATTTGTTTAAAGTAATGAAACATTTATGTACCAAATTTCAGCTTAATCGGGCATCATTTGTATTTTTAAATGAATATTCGCGAATAGGGGTTGTATGGGAGCCCTCAAACGCCTAAATCCGAGACCATTATGCTCCTATGTACCAAGTTTGGTGCAAATCGGTTCAGTGGAAACCCCATTGAAGCGCGCGCATAGGCACACATATATATATATATATATATATATATATATATATATATATATATATATATATATATATATATATATATATATATATATATATATATATATATACATACAAACATTCATTTTTATTTATAAGATATATATATATATATATATATATATATATATATATATATATATGTATGTATATATATATATATATATATATATATATATATATATATATATATATATATATATAAATATATATATATATATATATATATATATATATATATATATATATATATAAATATATATATATATATATATATATATATATATATATATATATATATATATATATATATATATGTATATATATATATATTTAGATATAGATATAGATATATATATATATATATATATATATATATATATATATATATATATGTATATATAGATATTTATATATATATATATATATATATATATATATATATATATATATATATATATATATATATATATATATATTTATATATATTTGCATACATTCATTTTCATTTATAAGATTATTTTTTGGAACCACATTTTTTTTACAACAAACTTTTAGTATTTAGGAAGCTACTCTGACTGATCATGATCTGCATCTTTTTGCATCGTTCCGTTTGAGGGCACTGCTTCGGTCTTGGACTGACCATGTCAAGAAGCAAGCCCCCGTTTTCCAGGCACACAAAAGCTTTCGTGAATACCATAAAAATACGCAATCATGAAACCGGGCCAAATTTTACCTAGTATATACAAATGAGCGCAAGATTTATGTAAAAGGTTGGGTCCGACGCCTCCTGAAGACTACTATAGGCTCTAGTCTCCAACTCCTACTCAACACGTCCGCGACGTACAGAACGGTAACTTGCCGTCTAAATATCCAAGCTTGGGTACACGAGGAAACTCACTCTCTTGGCCTTGGGATGAGCGTCAAGGCTGAATTGAGAGGGTGAATGGACTCCTTCTTACCAGTAGTTCATTCCCGAGCGTCTATGCTCCATGTTAGGAGCGACTCGAACCAGCGTCTATTCTCCAAGTCAGGGGCGGCTGTACACTCTGTCTTGGCATCCTACGAGACGTAAAACAACTAGGTTACGTTGTTCCACCGACGAGATATCAGGCGTGGGGGAGCCTTGCAAGCCATCCCCTGTACTATTGCAATGAACAGTCACCAAGAAGAAAAACCAATTTGGACCAATCATACCAGACCCACGCAACAGAAAAAGGACTGCGATTGAAAACTCGGTACATGAAACTGCAGGTCTCTTACCTCTCCCGTGAATACCAGAACAATCGCAGAAGAAGTGCAACCCCGCGGCTTCGAGATAATAGTAGTACTAGTAGTACTTCAAGAGGTTCGCTGGAAGGGAGTCTCGGAGCGCCGCTACAGTAGCAATTGCATGATCTACCAGAGTGGTGGAGACAAGCACGAGCTCGGTACGGCGTTCTTCGTTATGGGTGCTATGAGAAAACGTGTGTTCAGATGGTGGATGGCCGATCAATGACAGGATGTGCAGGTTAAGGATACGTGGACGTTTCTTCAACCTGAGTATTATTAATGTGCACAGCCCGCACCTTGGGAGCAGCGATGACGACAAGGACGCTTTCTACACGCAGCTCGAGAGGGAGTACGACCGCTGACCATCAGCAGCACAGCCGAGCAGACACTAGGCTATAAGCCACGATGGCAGAAGAAGGAGTGGTTCGGTGACGAGTGTAGGCGGGCACTATCCGAGAAGGTAGCACGTACCCGAATCCTGTAGTGCAAACCCGTCAGAATGCGAAACACTCCTAAGAACGCAGCAAACCCGGCTCTTCAAGACCAAGAAGTGTCGCTTCGAGGAGTCGAATGAACAACTGATGGAGCAGCTATCTCAGTCGGAAATCTCGCCAGTTCTGCAAAATGTTGAAGAAGACACAAGGCGGCTTCACGCCAAACGTCACAATGTGTCAAGACGAGGAGGGCAACATTCTTACGGAGGAGCGTGAGATGATCGAAAGGTGGAAGTGCTACTTCAACGGGCACCTGAACGGAGCGGAATCAGAGAAGTCCAGCAACAGTGCAAGCAGAATCGAGCAGCACATTAGCCATGAGGCAAATGACGATGTACCATCCTTGGATGAAGTCACTAGCAACATCAAGCAGCTGAAACATAACAAAGCTGCTGGCAGGGATGGTCTGGTGGCAGAACTATTCAAGATGGGTTCAGTAAAGCTTGCCGTCAGTATGTACCAGCTAATTGTGAAAATCTGGAAGCAAGAAAGCATTACGGAGGACTGGAAGCAGGGTGTCATCCGTGCAGTGTAGAAGAAGGGTTCGAATCTCACCGGGGTCTGAGGCAATGTAATGGGCTCTCCTGTCTCTTTTTCAACATCGCTCTGGAAGGTGTCATGAGAAGCGCAGGTTCCGACATCCGTGGCACGATATTCACTCGCTCCCTCCAATTCCTCGGCTTCGCGGATGACATCGACATCATCGGGCGGAACACTAGGACGGTGTGCGAGGCGTACACCCGACTAAAACGCGAGGCCGCAAGGATTGGACTAATGATCAACGCGACGGAAACAAAGTACCTGTTTGTCGGTGGCTCTGACAGTGACAGAGCCAGACTGGGGAGCAGTTTAGCAGTGGACGGCGACGAACTTGAGGTAGTAGAAGAGTTTTGCTACCTCTGCACTGTCGTAACTTCGGATAACAAAGTAAGTTTCGAAAACCGGATGAGACGGTCGTGCTCTATGGGCATGACTCCTGAACTCTGATTACGGAGGACGTCAATGCCCTCGCAGTCTTCGAGCGGCGTGTGCTCCGGTCTATCTTTGGCGGTATGTGTGAGCAGGACGTGTGGAGAAGAAGAATGAACCACGACGAGCAAGAAGAATGAACAATGAGCCGGATATCCTGGCGGTGGCGAAGGCCGGAAGAATACGATGGTTGGGGCATGTCATGAGGATGCCGGACTCATTCCCTAACAAGAAGGTGTTCACCAACGACCCGTCCGGCACAAGACGACGAGAGGCTCAGGGTGCTCGGTTGATGGACCAAGTGGAGCAGTACCTGCGGGATATCGGATACGACCGGGGATCGAGAACTACTGCCATGGAACGAGCTATCTGGAAAAATATTGGTGTCCAGGCCATGTCATTACGACGTGCTCAATTGTAAGCGGGAAGCATTGAAGAAGAAGACAAACGAACGCAATGAGCACCACGTGAGTTTTGCGTGTCCATTACGCGGATCATATCTTCTAAAGTATTCCTTACATTTTTTGACAATTGATGTGTCAAACAGCCAGTTCGATGGGGCACTACAGGTCCGGTTTCCCTAGTCGACACGCGCCATGTAGCGAATATATTTGTTTCGGGTAAGAAAATTTGGATGGAGTGGATGCGTCCGCCAAAAAGGCCGGAATAACTTATTGGCAAACGACAGTTCTTTATCGATGAACTTGAAACCCATAGGTGTGGTTTGGTTTGCAACGTAGTGTAGAAGTTGAATGTTTCCGGGAGAGGGTGACGGAGTGAGCACGACGGGTAGCTCAGTCGCCGCGTTGTTAACATGTGTGAGCGCGTGCATGTGGCATTTACAACCACACTTCCATTAAAGGGTGACCGTTTCAATTAGTTTTCACTTAGAAGTGTGGTCCTTCATATATTTCTAGGCTCTCTGGGCTAAGTGCCAATTTTTATTTAGAATTAAACTTGTTCAGACATCGAAAATGATAATAGGGCACCCAGTCAAAATGTTACTCAGAGGATTTTATCATGGCCCTCAAAAGAGGAAAAGCATTTTGTGTTGATAGAGATTTATTTCACCTATGAATATTTGTAATACGACTACTTTTGTTACAGTTATGTATGATTTATATCTCCATAATTGAAAACTACAATATAGTTTCAGTAATCTAAAAATTGTATAGTGTTGTTCACAAATAAAAATATTACTAACATTTTTAGTTACATTTATTTAACAGCTACAAATGTATAATACAAACGAAAGGTGATTATACCATGAAATTGATCGTTAAAATAAAATAAGTACGAATGCTATCGCTTAATAATTCTTAGGCAATCTGATTGATTGTTTATAGTGATTATCATGACTTATTTCTAACTTCATTCATTTCAATCTCTTTTCCAATGATAGCAAATTTCAGAATTCCGTACCCATTTTATTTAATCCGTACCCATTTTGATTGTTTAAGTCAGTAATCATAATTGAATAGCAATATATAAGACACGGAAATATAACGAAATAGGCAATACAAAAAACTAAATCCCGATCGAAATGCATTGAACATTTAGTCGTATTAACAGTTTAAGTTATGTGAATCTGTTAACACAAATACCTAAAAATCAAACGTAAATTCTTAATATCTATCATATCCGAATCATTCGATAGGCATTAAATTGACTGCCGTTAGTTCAAGATCATCGCACAGATTTATCACACCTTCAGGATCAAGCATATGACTTAAATTGACAAAACTGTTTACATCATAACCGGAAATTGTAGGTAACTCGGACGCTGAAACCGAATTTCCTGTCGATCCAGATATTGAAGCAGGATTCGAACAAAACTGATTATTCGGGGACAATGATGACCAAATGCCATTTGAATTTGAATAAGTAGCAACAGAAGATGAGGCTACAGGTAATAACGCAACCGAACTTTGACTAAGCAATGCGTCTGGTTTCCCTATTGCTATTACCGAGGAAACATCTTTAATTTCACTATAACCGGATAACATTTTTATACCAGATTCTTTAACATTCAATAATTTGTCCGAGTGATTTCCTGAACTAGTTGCAACTCTTTTAGAAGCCTTGTCGGTAGCCAAATTCATCAATTTGGAACAAATAGCTGGCTCTTTAAGATTCGTCCACACTCCATCATATGAATGATTTGCGGTCAAAGTAGCGGATAATTTATTGCCTGATGATCTTACGCTACCTTCGATTTCTAATTTATTTGCATTTTTTCTTTCTTGCTGATCATCAATTGGAGCTTGATGATTTGGTACCGAAAATGGTGATACTAAAGTGATTTGTGGTGAAGCTATAGTGGAAGATGTACTAGACGCTAATGACATTGAAGGCAAATAATTGATGGTTGCAGTTGACCTGTTAGTAAAAGTATTGCTTGCCAACGGTCTTATAGTAACCATACTAGAAGTTGGTACAACAGAGTTTGCACCACCAGGAAAAGAGATTCCAACACCTCCATTTGTTTTAATACGACCAGCTCCAGTTTTGATGACAGATGCAATAAGAGGAGATTTTGCTGTTATTTGCAAAGCTTGATTTTGTCCCGCACTTATAACTTTTACTTTTGCACAACTGCTAGCCGAAATAGATTCATTTCCTGATTTGGTAGCACTTATACTATATGTAACAGGAGTTACAGTAGAGCCAAAACCTAACGTACCGGAAGTATTAATAATTGATGTAATATTATCTTCTGTATTTGATGTTGAAACAGGCGTGTTGTATTGCTGCAAAAGTTCTGAAAGGCTTCGACGAATCTAAAAATATCAATAAATTTTTATAGTACATATGCAAAATAACGGTATACGCTTTATTGCTAATACACACCTTAAGTCCATCGGCCCTGTGAGGATTTCTACAGCCACGGCATTTGCAATCGATGCATGATTTTGAATCAACATAGCAAGGACACCTTTGTCCACAACAGGTTAACTTTCCAGGAGTGGGTGTTGCGTTGCCGCAACGACAACCTTTTCTTTTCGAGAGTTGTTGTTGATTTGGTTGGGATACTTGCTGGAACTGTGATGATTGAGCTTTTGACAGTTGTTCTTGAATAATGGAAGAATTGAAATTTTGTGCCTGTTGCGGAAGTAATGTATTTTGATTGAATTGCTGTGACTGTATTTGTTGCAACTGATATTGTTGAATATTATATTGCTCTTGTGTTCGATTTACTGTTTCATTTTGTGTTATTAGTTGCACTGGCGATAGTTGAGTAATTGAAATTTGGCGAGGAACCATTTGAGATTTCAATTGATGCATTACAGAAGGATTCTGTTGTTGCCGATGTGGTTGTGTTGGTAGTTGACTTGTTTGATTTTGCGGTGATTGGAATTGTAGCACTAGGGAATTGTTGATTTGTGGCGTTAGTTGAGGATTCTGTGAGGTTATTTTGGGATGAGCTACACCAATGTTGTGAATCGATGCAGTAGAGATCACTGACCGAAGATTTGCTGTAGTATTCGATACAGTAGAAGTTATGTTTGATGGTAATCCTTTCGACATTGCGACTGTAACAGGATCAGGTTTTCGTTTAATTGTAAATTTATTACTACTCTCAGCATACAAAACTGAATACATAGTTGACCCATTGGAAACGGTTTTGATTGGAGCTGCTTCAAATTTTATTTCTTGAGGTGTAGTGATGTTCACAATACGCGGGGTTGTTGGCAAACAACTATTTTTTACGATTTTCTGAGATGCTAATGAAGTACCAGTGTTCATTGGAGCCATTATGTTTTTGCTAATGCCGCTCTCGATTAACGATCGATTGGCTAATGGATCAATAATAGCAGGACTTACTCTTGATGGAATAATAGCATTGAATGAAACGTTAGAATTGATACTACTTGTGCTGGGGCGAATGACGACATCAACAACGTTATTGGATTGTATTAGACCTGGTTGTTGAAGTGCTTGTGCGTTTTGCACTATGTTTTGTGATGTATTTTGGGACATATTTTGTTGCTGCATAATGTTTTTTATTTGCTGCTGCTGAACTTTACTTTTCTGTTCAGGAGTTAGCGCTACTTTTTGTGTATTTTGTACCAGCGACATTTGCTCTTGGGATCGTAATAAAGTTTGTTTTTCCTCTTGATTTCGTAATAAATCTGACTCCTGAGACAAATAAATCTGTGGTTTATGTATTACTTGTAGTTTATCAGATAGAGCACGTCGTTGTTCTTGATCGCTTAATTTTTGATGGACAAAAATTTTACATTTTTGATGAGAAGAAATTTCCTGGTGGATTGATGATTGATGAATAGGAAATGATTTTTGATTATGAGTAGTTTGTTGAATTTGCGAAATTTTCTGGTGAACCAGCGATGGCTTTCCTGCATTTTGTGAAACTGATTGATGTAATTCTTTTTGAGGCTGATAACATGATTTATATTCCTTTAGTGGTTGCTGTAAAGATTGTGGAGACTGTGATGAAGAATTTTGCACATATTGTAGAGAACATTGCTGGGAATGCGGCTGTTGCTCTTTTGTATGTTGTTTATAGAATTTAGGTTGTTGATTGGGTTTAAGATGCTGATAGTCAATTTTGTGTAACTGCTTTTCCGTCCCATATTTTTGTTGCTGGTATAATTCTTCTTGCTTGAGCTCTTTTTGTTGATTCAATTGTTGTTTCAGATGATTTCGTTGTTGGAATCGAGAATCTTCATTGCGTTGAGGATCTTCACTTAAATGTTGCTGTTTTTGCTGATTCAAAATATGTATTTGATTTTCTTGTTGATGCATTTGAGACTCTTTGGGTCGCATGTCTATGTTTAAAAACGCCTGCTGCAGATCAAATGATTGATGATCCTTTTGTTGTTGCTGAAGAAGTTGCAATTTTGAATGTGAGTTTTGTTGTAATTCTTGCTGTTGAATAAGCTGTTCCTGTAATTGGTTTTGAAATTTTGGCATTGGCCCATGTAGCAGTTGATTCGTTTGCAGTTGTTGAAGTTGTGTTTTCTGTTCAAGCTGCAAATCCTGATAATGTTTCTTTTGATTATGCTGCTGGTGCTGCTCTTGTAACAACTGTGATTGAGAGAACTGTAGTTTTTGTAAATGCAATAACTGATGCGGTTCTACATGATGTTTATTTTGCAGCGAATGATGCTGCATCGTATTTTGATCTGGGTATTGTTGCTTTTGGGCAGTATGCATCAATGTTTGGGAAAGTTGAAGTTGTTTCTGCTTTTGCTGCAGGTTTTGATGATTTTGTCGCTTCTGGTGGCTATGATCATGTGCCTGCTGATGATGATACTTTTTCAACTGTTTCTTAACAGATTGATTCTGTTTGGATAGTTGTAAGCTATACGATTTTGGCTTAGGTTTTTGACGTTGTAATTTGATCATTTTCTGGGTTGTCTTAATTACACGTTGTTTTGTTTGCTGCTGTTGTTGCTGAAATTTTCGGCGATTTAAAGGTTGATCAAGCTGTGCGAGATGACTTTCATCATATTTCAGACTATTTTTCAGATTATTTTTGTTCACTGATGCATGACTTCGTTTTATTTTGGAAAGTATCTGCAATTTTGGCATTTGTTGATGCTGTTCCCGTTTTCCAACATGAATAGCTAAACATTTAGAAGATTCATTTGATTTTAAAGTTCTTAAAGCCTTAGAGCAACATGGAGTAACTTGCTCTGTAACAGACAACTCTGACGCTAATGTTGAAGATTGGCTTACAATTAGAGGTGGAAAGACACAAGGAAGAATTGAGTATGCAGATTTTGATAGACCAGAATGACATTTGAAATCATCTACAAATGATGCACCTTCCTCAATCAAATCCATCAAACTAGTAGGTGTTCCATTGGATTCTCCTTCATTTGTTCCAGCATTGGTCAATTTAGCTGCATCACTAACATTCACTGCAGCGCACTTACGTATGTCGGAATAAATCGGACGAGTGCGAATAAAAGTGCAAATACTCTTGTAGCATTGCAACAATAACCTCATCTGCGTATTTTCTCGATATTGCAGCATGCCCTTGCAAAAACGACATGCCGGTTTAAGTTTTTTATTTTTTCCGACACACATGCGACAAATATGATGTTGACAATCTGCCGTTGACGGACTATGTGGTTCAACAAGCAGCTTACAGCACACTGCACAGCTTAAACTTTTACGAAGATATGGCAAAAGGCGATTCAAATCCTGCAACCCAGATGCAATATCACCTTGGAAAACTAGCCTCGATGTTGTTATATATAACGAAGTAGGATTCATTGTATTGTACCGATTCTTTAGTTGAGACACAAATGCATTTAACGATATTCTTTATCACAACAAACGTTAACGGGAAACAATGAATGCAAAAGCTATTGGCGAGAGCAAAAATAGAGATGCATGAAAAGACCAATCAAAGATTTACACATAAAAGATATTAAACACGAGCGAAAAAAAAAACTTACACTGTAAATGAATATGATAATCTTTCACACTAATCACATCAGTATAAATTGCACGTCAAATTACACGGAACCAAATAAATCAGAACAGGTCTCCGCATTCCATCCAAACAACAAAGCAACAATTTGTGACAGATTATTGGCATCTATGCAAACCCTTTAAAACGAAATACAAATATGTACCAAACAGATATTACACAATGCCTACATTTAAGCAGCGCAGAAAAATTTGTACAACGACAGCGGCATTTAATTTACAACTGCAAGTCCGGATCTCAGATCGTAAACCAGAACCGCGATTTCTTCTCATTAGCTGAGCTTAAAAAAATGTCAAGCGACTTTAATTTATCTTTTTCATGACACCCACCACAAATTCCTCCATCAAACACCAAGCCCTTTGTAGATAGCCATAATACAGCTGATTTAAGGTCGATCTTATTTTAAGTTTATTTCATGGAACAAATTGTTCGCGATGCTTCACTTCCTTCAACAAATCGACAACCGCAAGACAAACAAATGGGAAACGGGAAACTTTCCAGAAGCACATGAAGAAGCTTTATAAAAACAAAAAATCACCTGAGCTTCTACAGGCAATTTTAAAAATTTAAGACAAGCTAACTACTCACCAGTATTGATTTCACAAACAAATGAAAAAAATTATATAACACCTTGAGTGCCACATCACCCAAAAAGTGGGTGATGTAAATTTTTACAAAACGCCATGTCACCCATTTTTGGGTTACGGCAAAAACGCATCATTTTAAAATGCAATTTTTTAATATTTAGAACAGCTATTATTCTCACTTATCGCATTTGTGACCGAATAAAAATACGAATGAATGCAAAGAAAACCAAAAATTCATCACAAACGTAGAACGTAAAGAATTAGAGCCAGTGCAACCGAGGCTCTGACGTATGAGCAAGAATCGCTTGAATCGTGGCATTTTGTGCACTTTCCTAAAAAAACGCTTGGCACGCAAGGTGATAAACGAGATAAAAGCTAAGAAACAATTAATTGACCACGAAAAAAAATCGTAAAATACATAGAGTAGCACTCGTAAAAAATTTCGAACACAGATATTGTCAACGTATGTCAATCTACACAGCGTGGCGCATGTCCACCACTCGGACAGACCAAGGAGTGCTACATCAGACCAGCTATTTGACACATCAATTGTCAAAAATATATGAAGTTCGCTTGATGATTTGATCCGCGTGATGGGCACGCAAAACATACGTGGTGCTCATTGCTATCGTGAAGGATATCGTTTTGATAAATTAAAAAAATATGAAAAATTTAAATTTAATATCAACATGCGCTTCGAAAAAATAATGTTTTTGTCAATACAGTCCCGCTCAAAACTGTTTCTATTTACAACTGTCAACAAATTAGCTATCCAAATCGACAGCTGGGTGGTTTTTCAAACAAAAACGAGAAATTTAAGGATATAATGTTGCGATCTCACTCTATCTACTGTCTGTTTTATATTTCCCTTTCTCTCATCAGCCTTCATGACCACTGGCGCTCTACCTCCCGCTTCACCTCTCATCCGCAACCGACAAAAATTCACCATTAAAGCAATCGTTTCGCTCTTTGCACTCGATTCCACTCACTGCCACTTCACTTCTTCTCCAAAAATAAAGCTTACTCATCGTCCGGTGCTATTGAGTGTCGCACGGCGTTCACTCTATCTCTTATTTGAACGCGCACTGGGACTCTCCGTTTTGAAACGATCAGCTGTGTGAGCTGATTTTTGGTCTGTCGGATAAGAAGAAAATCTCAATATTCAGATATATTTTCTCCTGAATGACACGTATGATGTTCGAAATAGAGTATACAAGCATGGAAATATACAATTTCTGCATAAAATACAACGTCACAAGGTTCACAAATGAGCACATATATAAAATTATCTACACACTCAAACAGGACATACCCAACATCAATAAACCATATCATCATAAATCAGTGTAGGATACATCCGATAGAGATATCAGCAACGGTTAGGGTAAAGAACCATCTGTTTGTCTGTTAACGATGATGGTAGATATGCTGCTAAAATGAATCAGTATTTCATGAAATAATACTAATACGAGGATGAGCACGAGGAAAACCTCAACTATCTGGACCATGTAATAGGCTCAATGACTGACGAATGTGGAGCATTTGTTGTATTTGTTTG
>NC_071293.1:14259285-14276784 GCF_943737925.1 Anopheles nili | reverse complement strand
TATATATATATATATATATATATATATATATATATATATATATATATATATATATATATATATATATATATATATATATATATATATATATATATATATATATATATATATATATATATATATATATATATATATATATATAGATATTTATATACATGTGTATATATATATATATATATATATATATATATATATATATATATATATATATATATATATATGTATATATATATATATATATATATATATATAAATATATATATATATATATATATATATATATATATATATATATATATAAATATATATATATATATATATTTATATATATATATATATATATATATATATATATATATATATATATATATATATATATATATATATATATATATATATATATATGTAAATAGATCTTTATATATAAATATGTATATATATATATATATATATATATATATATATATATATATATATATATATATATCTATATATGTTTATATATAAATATATATATATATATATATATATATATATATATATATATATGTATATACACATATATATATATATATATATATATATATATATATATATATATATATATATATATATATATATATATACATATATATATATATATATATTTATATATATATATATATATATATATATATATATATATATATATATATATATATATATTTATATATATATATATATATATATATATATATATATATATGCGCCTATGGTCGCGCTTCAATGTGGTTTCCACTACACAGATTTGCACCAAACTTGGTACATAGATCGATAGATCGGGTTTCAGGTTTTGTTTTTTGTTCTTTTTAGAACCCCCCGAAAGGGGGCTTCCATACAATCCCAATTCGCGAATATTCACTTAAAAATACAAATAATGCCCGATTTAGCTGAAATTTGGTGCCTGAACGTTTCATTACTAAAAATACAAACCCCCTTCATAAAATGAATATTATCCGCTTCAAATTATAGATGATGCCCGATTTTACTTAAATTTGGTGCAGAGCCGTTTCATTTCTTATACTGGCAAAATTTCACCCTCCTCAATGAAGAACAAAGGGGGGCTCCCATACAAATCCCCACCCAACCTTCCCACAACAAAAAGTGAAAATTATTCGCTTAAACTTGTAAATGATGTTCAATTTGGCTGAAATTCGGCAAACATGTTTCTTTTGACATTCGGCAAAAGTATTCAAAGCTTCAACAACCCCGGCGAAGTAAAAATGGTACATAAAGCCCCGCAAAGGGGTTTGCGGGGGTGGGGGGGGGGGTTTCGTGCCTAATAAATGTAGAATAATTACTAAAAAATATTAAGATCCACCGATTTGACTGGAATTTGTGGTGTATGTCTCTTTTCCGATTCTTTAAAAGAATCTGAAACATCAGCTACTCCGGTGGGGAAGAAAACGGGTTCACTTACATCCCTCCGTAAAAAAAACTATACTACACACGTAAAAATAAAAAAAACACAGATCTGGCTGAAATTTTGCAAACATGCTTTTTTATATTTTGCAAAAAAATCAAAAATTTCGGCTACGGTGGTCAAGAAAAAGGGGGCTTCCATACAACCTTCTGTCAAAAAGTCTATAATATACGTTTAAAAATACAAATGGTGACCAAAATATTAGCAATCCAACAAACATGTTTCTTTAAACTTTTTCAAACAGAAACTAAAGCTTCAGTTATCCCGAAGAAAAAACGAGCATCATGTAGCAATATGTAGGTATATTTATGGCTATAAAAAACTCAAATGGTGACCAATTTCTCTGAGCATGTTTCATAAATCTTTTCGTAAAAAAAGCCAAACTACCCACTGCCCCATGCGACGTAGGAAAGAACAAGGGGTCTCTCATATCTTCTCTCAAACAGTAATTGAATATCATTGAAAATACAAGTGACATCCGATATGACCTAAATATTGCGTATGCGTTTCTTAAAACTCTCTATTGAATATGTGATGAAGTATTAGTTTCGCAGTTTGGTATATCTTTCATCAAAAGATATCATCTCGGATTGCAAATGTCAGTCACTTTATCACTTTTATCACCTAATTCAATGAGTGTATCAATTATCAGTTCTACAAGCAAGGGCGAAATAATTTTCACTACTCCTTCACCAAACACAAAAAAATTATTAAAAAACACATATGTTTTCCAATTCGATTGAAACATAGTACAAATGCTTCTTCCTATTCATAGTGCGACGAAGATTTATGTAAGACGGTGCGAAACGCATGGGGGTTTCCACAAGAACCTCCTGTCTGTATCACCAAAAAAATAATACGGTCATAACAATAAAGCACGGTCCGGATGCATTTAGGTGAGGATGATTCTTCTTAAACAAAATTAAAAAAAGAGCTCCCAAACAAACTCCTCCTATTAGAGTATTTGAAAATTTTATCAAGCATACCAATCATGTCTAATTTAAATTAAATTAGGCAAAGGCATAAAAAAGTTCATATTAACTGCATAATGAGAATGGGTACGTTGCAGCTCTCCCGGATGAAAACAAATCGGTGGGAGGACATACAATGCCTATTCGGCGTTTAAAAAAAAATGCGGAAAATAACAAATCTCGTCTAATTTTACAACAACTTTTCATATACGCCGTGACACAGTATATGCAAGTGACAAGGTATAAGATTCTACAATGCAGAAATCAAGGGATGCAACCCTCATGTAAAGACGTCAACAAACAGTTCAGTTTCCTGAAACTTTTATTTATGCTACCATTTATTTAGACACCTAACTGCACTTAGAACTAAACTCATTCTCTTTCCATGCATGTTAAAAATTTAAAGTGTGAATTTTTCTTCAACACATAACGCTATGCCCCTATTCAGAAACATTCAATTTCTAATTGTGTTGAGTAGCGTTCGAAATATGGTTGATGTTAGAAATATAAATATGGATTTCAGTGCGTAATGATTACGAACATGGAATGGCATTAAGAAAAGGAACAGCAATATAGATAAAATATAAAGGAAATAGAAAACTGTTTCCAGGCAGCTTCAGTGACGCAATAAGAGTAAGACAAAGAAAAGTAGCAAGATTTTTAACGTCATACATGCTTAGGAAGGAACTGCATGCTAATTTTCCTCATTGCTATGTAAATAGACAATAGTATCAAGGCTACTTTAGACTCACCTGCCTAGCTCCTTCTCAATACGTCCGCGACGTACAGAACAGTAACTTCCTAAGTAGCATTCGACCAGTCGATTTGTATGGAGAATTTGACATTTCGAGCGGCTCGAACGGCTATATTCGTACGAACCCTCGTAGATCCGATCAGTTGGACTGAGGCCTTAAAAGCTGGCCGAGCGCTCTCTCTCCGTGCGTCGCAGGCCGGCTGTCGAGGTGATCGGATGCACGTCGTCCGGTGCAAAAAAAAATGCGTCATAAAATTCGATGCTCCGCCTACCGATTTTGAGTAGGGTCGTTACATTATTTTTATGTTCTTCATTTTCGCTTCCTTCGCATTTTGGGTTCATTTCCTCCCGCCGGCGTGTACTGTCCCACATGCTTTGTCGATCCAGATCAGGTACCGTCCGTTGCCACGTGCGCTGGTGCTAGAGCTATGGAAGGGCAAATTTTATTTGTTAGTTTTTGAAGGGGCTGTTGAGACTTGGAAGAATACAGGGAACCGATGTCGATATGGCTGGTCGGGCTGGCGATGGGTCTTCAGCGTCGATGGGTTGAGCAATTTGGCGTCTTCAACCTTAAAGGGTATGCATTGCCTTTTGATGTACGTGTGGACCAAGACCGATGACGGCGATGCATGCGTCCAAAAATAGATCCGGAGTGGGGATGGATTACAACGTATGTGAGCACATGATGTACGAAAGCTTCCATGCAATACGCATATCTCACGCAGTGATTGTATATCGGGTATAGATTCAAATGGTAGATTGCATGCATCGTTTGCACCGGTGATAGGAAACAAGGGTGTTATTTTGTTTACTATCGTTTCATAGATACAAACCAAGGGAGTTAGATTAAGAATCCCAATGACGATATGGATTGTGGTTTGCATTCCATACGTGTTTTGGTCTATGCCGCTGATAAAATATCATGCCTGTACCGTAATCATTGTCCACATGCGATCGCTGATCATAAAACATTAGCTCACAAATGGAATAGCAGTAGAAATTGCTAGGGTACCGTCAACGTGGGCGAAAAAGGTAAGGGCAAACACAGGTAGAACGGCCTGCGCGGGTCGAACCCTAAATAAACGAAGGGTTCACCCTACGACAGCGCACAGCCGAATCAAAGAGGACAACGCAAATGGCTTGCGAGAGCAAAACGACGGGCTTATTCTCTCGAGGTGTTATTACGCACAGGTAAATTCTCGTCGATTGGAGGGAGGAAACTGCGGTCCATGTGCTGAACAAAACGGCATGCTATAAATCTTGTGCAGCGGTCTCGTTCGTGTTTTGACTGAATGGGACGTATAATTCTTTTGCACGAGCCAGAATGATCGGCATGCTTGAACCTTTTTCTCAGTTGAAGAAATGAAAACCCTTCGATTGTGTGACAAGGTCGTGTATGAAAACTCCATGCATCAGAGGAGTTGAAATGCGCTCGAATCGGAAAGCGTCTTTGCTTACAGCCCGGATGTTTGTAGTGTAATTTGTGAGTGTCTGCTCTCCATCACCACAACAACTTAACACCCTTGTTTCCTATCACCGATGCAAACGATGCATGAAATCTTCCATATGAATCTACACTCGATATACAATCACTACGTGAGATATGTGTATTGCATGGAAGCATTCGTACATCATGTGCTCACATACGTTGTAATCCATCCCCACTCCGGATCTATTTTTGGACGCATGCATCGCCGCCATCGGTCTTGGTCCACACGTAAATGAAAAGGCATTGCATACCCCTGAAGGTTGAAGACGCCAGATTGCTCAACCCATCGGCGCTGAAGACCCATCGCCAGCTCGACCAGCCATATCGACATCAATTCCCTGTATTTTTTCAATCCACAGCCCCTTTCAAACTAACAAATAAAATTTGCCCTTTCATAGCTCTAGCACCAGCGCACGTGGCAACGGACGGTACCTGATCTGGATCGACAAAGCATGTGGGACAGTACACGCCGGCGGGGGGAAAGAACCCAAAGCGCGAAGGAAGCGAAAATGAAAGGAACATAGAATAATGCAAACGCCCCTTCTCTAAATCGGTAGACGGAGTCTCAAATTTTTATAACGCCTTTTTTTTTGCTCTGTCCGACGTGCATCCGATCACCTCTACAACCAGCCGGCAACTGACGTGAGAGATTGATTGAAAATATCTTTTATTCAGAGTTTTTACAAGTTTGCAAGTTTACATATGTTTAAGAGATACAGCACTATTTGGCTTTTCATCTTATGAGTATTGTTAAGGGTTAGTCGGTTAGACGGTTCAGTGATTTATATTTTTTTGTTATGAGATCATTCGAGTCCATAGACTTTTTGTTAATTTTGTTAATTTTTACTTAAGACTAATGTTAATCCTACTGACTAGAAAATATACCTAAACCTAATAAGACAGCACTCTAGCTTAGGCTAAAAGGCTAGAATATACTTCTGAGGTGAGAATACGGTGAATTCTCACATTTTGATTTAATGTTAAGTGTTTTCTTCGCTAACACTTGTTCTAGCGGTTCAACTCCTGCTATTTGATACAATTCCTTGTTTCTCGTGAAACGCTCTGAGTTTAATATCATGCGCAATACCCTATTGAGCATGATTTGAATCCTCTTTCTATTTGTACGTGAACATGACTCCCACATGTGACATGTGAGTGAACAAGTGCGCGTTCTCTATCCAGAGTACATCTGACATGTTCACTAAATTTGAGCTTATAGTCTATTGTCAACCCTAAGTATTTGACAGCAGAGGTCCATTCTACAGGGGATCCATCCAGCAATACTCTGGAGGCCCGAGTAGGAGTAAGTTTACTATTGAACTTATGAGGAAATACGATGGCTTGCGTTTTGGCAGAATTTACCTTGATTTTCCAATCAAGGGCATACTCTAAGAAGCAATCAAGGCAGCGCTGAGCCTTACTTCTTAGTTCTAAAAGAGACCTACCCTTAACTGCAATGGCAGTGTCATCTGCAAACAGATACAACTGGCCATCGGAGGGTAGGTTGGGAATGTCTACCGTATACAGAATATACAGCAGAGGTCCCAGTAAACTGCCCTGAGGGACACTTGTGGAAGAAGCGAAAATTTCAGACAGCTCAGAATGCAAGGCCACTCTGAACGTCCGTTGGGAAAGATAATTATGAAGCAATTTTAGCAGGTATTCAGGGATACCAAAGCCATCAAGCTTGTGGATAAGTCCACCGTGTCATACATTACCAAATGCTTTTTCCACATCTAATAAGATAACAGCAGTAGACTTCGCCACTTTTTTATTCCGCGAAATGTAATTTTTAAATTTAAGAAGTAGGGCATCAGTAGAATGCCCTGCTCGAAAACCAAATTATTGAGGGGGAAGAAGGTCGAGTTCATTCACCACATCCTGGAGACGGTTCCAGATAATCCGCTCAAAAAGTTTGCCTAATGTAGGGAGTAGGCTAATAGGTCTATAGCTCGAAGGGAGCGTAGGGTCTTTGCCAGGTTTGAGGACTGGCACAACTTTAGCACTTTTCCAAGCACTAGGGAAATAAGAAAGTTGAAGGCACCTGTTAAAAATCACAGCGATAAAGCGTAAAGCTTTATCGCCCAGGCACTTAACAAGGATGTTAAGTATACCATCAAAGCCTGGAGCTTTGATGTTTTTCATCCGCTTCAGCGCTAAGCGGATTTCTTCAAGGGAAACTCGACCTTCGGGAGGAACGTCAAAAGAAGAAACTTTAATTCGATGGTTGGTGGTAGCCACTTCAGCCTTGTGAGGACTAACCATCATAGTACCAAGTTGGTGCGCACTGGAGAATTGGTTGGCAAGGGCGTTACACTTTTCTTTCGGGGTGATCAAGGTCCGATCAGCAACCAAGGGCGGAATAGGCCTTGGTTTCTGTCTTAGGACCTTGGCCACCTTTCAGAAAGATGGAGAGCGACTATCCAGTCTCTCAATAAAACGTCCAAAATGATCATTTCTAAGTTCCTCGACTCGGGCAGATATCTGCCTAGCCAAGGCGTTTGCAAGCATCTTGAATGTCAGGGTACCAGTGCGCTGATACTGTCGTCTAAGCCGGTTTCTTTCCCGGATCAATGATTGGGTGTGGGAGTCGATGTTCACATTCCTACCGCTAACTGGAATCTGTCTAACGCAGACAGACTCTGCTTGCGTAACAGCCTGTTCTAAACTAATAATTGAATGGTCGACATCATTCACGGAACGCAAATCACCAATGGTGAGGTTGGCATCAACCACGCGTCGAAAGCGCACCCAGTCAACACTATGGTAGTCCTTACGGCAGTAAACAGGACCTCTGGAGACGACGGAATCGACTGTCGTCACAACCGGAAAGTGGTCAGAGTTTAACTCATCCAGAGTCCTAGGTTTACTAATGCCAATATTGGCCAGAAAGAGGTCAAGCGTACTCGAACCCCTCGCCGACAAATATGTTGGAGTATCCGGAGCATTGATAGTGAAGTGCCCTTTCTCGGCGTAGTCGAAGAGCACCTCACCATTGAAGTTTCTGCGGCAATTGTTCCACGAACGATGGCGAGCATTCAAGTCCCCACCCACACTTAGCCTAGAGTTAGTGCGTGCGACTCTTGCAAGGTCACGCTTGAAAATTAAGTGCGACGAATCGCTACGTCGACTCTGTTTCGGGCAATACACCACAACAACCTTGAGTCCACCCATAGGAGTATAGAGTTCTACTCCAAGGGCTTCAACCATCATGGTATTGTAGTGCGGTACCGGAGTGAACCGAATGCCATGTCGATTGGCAATTGCCACTCCACCTCCCTTAATGTTTGGATCAGCACGATCCAAACGAAGGACGGTGTAGTTTGGCAAAGAAAAATTATCACTTTGTCGGAGATGTGTCTCCGTAATGAAGGCCACGTCAACGTTATGCCTTGTTAAAAAGTCAGTCAAAAGTAACTGCTTAGGCCTGACTGAGCAGGCGTTCCAAGTGACTACGGTAAGCTTAGCATGCATAGCGTATGGCAAGCTCCGCAAGCACTGCAAATTGCTCACGTCGGTTACGGCATGCATAGAGCCGATCCATCATCCTGGAGAATAATTCCATTAACTTAGGCATATCCAACCGAACGGACCAGATTGTCGAGACAGGCTGAATGGGAACTGCAGCAGAAGGCGCAGGATTATTGACAATCGCCGCAAACTGGGGTCCAGTAGCGATGGTGGGAGGTACTGGGGCCTTTCCTTGGATTAGCTCCAGTAGGTTTAGAAGGCCGAACTGTGGAAACAGTCGGCGTTGGATTTTGATTTGCTTTCACAGACTTTGCAGTCATCGCTCTAGGGGTGCCTGTATTCACTGAGCGCTTACCGCCAGTTGCCGCACTATGGCGAACCTGGAGGTACCGCTCACGTTTCGAGCAGCTGGGATCACTGCTACGATGATTTGCTCCACAGTTAGCGCACTTAGGAGGCAAATTTTCGTCAAGACTACATTCACTGGAGTCATACTCCAGTGAGCAAATTGCGCACTTCTTGCGCATATTGCAGTTTCGAGCGCCGTGGCCAAAAGCTTGGCAGCGCTGACACTGCGTGAGACGGCCTTTATGGCCACGGTACGCCTCCCAGCGTACACGCAAACAGTCAACCACGCGGATTGACTTGAGGGCTTCCAAGGAAGTGGAGCCCTTCTTAACATGGACCAGGTACAAACAGTTCTTATTGAACTGGTCTAAGCGATGTTTTTGGTCTAGCTGGAGAGCGCGCAAAGCCTCCATGACTTCTTCTTCAGGGAACTCAGGGAGTCCCCGAAGCACTGCCTTAAAAGGCTGCTCACCACGCTTGTCGTGTGAGTAGAACTCAGCGCGAGCGGCGGTGAGATAAGAAATGATTGCTGCATGCGTCGACTCCTGCTTGACGTGCAGCTTGAAACCAATACCGTTTGGCGGGGGGGGGGGGGGGGGCTCCCGCTTCTTCTTCACGCCGTTCATCGCAAGCGATGAACAGCCACGTTTGAACTGGTTGAACTAAAAGATAGTTAAATTCACAGTTAGTAACTCTGATCTAACCACTTGCAATCGCTCGCAACAAACACGTCCCTCCGGATTGACTGCTCGATGCTCACTCACCTGACGTGAGAGAGCTTTCGAGTGGCTTTTAAAGCAAGAATCAGAATTGTTATATTTCTGATGAGATGTTTGACAAGGCTGTTCAACGATTCGAAATTTTGAGCATCCCATACATTTCGTTAGCTCCACTGTTACTTGGTGAGTGGAAGCGAGAGCAAAGAGTAAAACGATAGCTTTGACGGTGAATTTTTGTTGGTTGTTGTTGAGAGGGGTAGCGAGAGGTAGAGTGACAGTGGTAATTAAGGCTGATGAGTGACAGGGGAATATAAAACAGACAGTACACTACAAGCAAAATTTGCGATGTATCGTTCGTCTCGACGTTTCATGAGCTTGTCACGTCCACGCTCCATACAAATTTCCAATCCGTAGCGTTGTGCATGGGTGTGTTTGCTATCGTCGTGAGCATCGCGCGTACCGCTCAACACCCCGCTCCACATAGCTCCCACAAACTAGCTCATTTTTCTTGTCACTCGTATCGGCCGGGGTCGTCACGAGTTTTTGTTCCGTTCTGTCTGTACCAAAACTATCACCGCACTCGTCTTGAGCTTCAAACCCGTACTGAGCGGCCCTAACGTAGCTCAATCACTCAATGTTATTATCAGAACGGAATGTCCGTGGAACAACGACTAGAAGTTTGTAGCGATCGCTTATATTTAGCGAATTTCAACTAGGGGTTTCCCATTCTTAATAAATTAATAATTTCAAAATAAGTTTAACCCTTTCCGATGCCTCAACAAAATGGTTCAGCCATTTAAGCAAATCACACAGTAGAAGAAAACCGGAGGGAAAACCGTATGGGACAATTTATTTTATCAATTTTGTAATCGTCGCGAAATTGTCTAAATAACGTTTACGATAGCATTTCCTATAGGAGAGATGCATTCATAAGATGCCATGCATGCGAAATTCATTGACTTCAATTTAAAGCATAGACCGGCAATTGTTTCTACGATTGGTTTGCAAAGCACATTTTCATAACGATTCAGGTGCTTGTTTATATTAACAAAATATGGTATTGAATTTACTCATAACCGAGGGTAGGCTTTCTGGCAAAAGGTACAGCAATTCGTACATTTAGCCAATCGCTTCGATCAGAAAGCTATTGGATTGGTTTTACCCTTAGCGAAGGAATTCTGTTCATGATAAACACCGAAGAAGCAAATCCAGTACAATTGAAAGTATGCGGAATGATAAGGAATGAATGATTGGTTGACGATGGGAATCACGATATCGGGGGATCGATGGATATTACCTACGTATTTATTACCGATTGATATATTACCTACCGAGCTCCATCACCTAAACATGGGAAACGGAAGTCCTTCCCTGCAAACCAGCCAGATATGGATAACGCTTTTGTAAGGTTGAGTTAAAGTCCGTAATTATGTTCAATGTTTTTTTCTACTTTCATATAAATAATATCGACTGTTGAAAGATTAGTTTTTAATATTGTCAAAGACATATGATTTTGACTGAAATATTTACGATCATATCTCTTGATGGTTCCTACTCATTTGCTCAAAAGAAATAATTTAGTCTGTAAGAAGTTTAATCCAAGCACACTTAGCGCCAAATACCCTAATCGTTTTTTTAAATCCACTAAAAATATCTGTCTTTTTGATTGTGATTTGCCGACCATGAACGTGAAATTATGGTGCAGATCAGAAACAAACTTACGAGACGGGATTTTGCTAGGCAAATTCAAGTCAGTTTCACGTTATGGGTAATATGGGGTTCTCAGCGATCTCAAAATATATTTTAATCGGCGTCATAATTTGGCCTTAAAAGAAAGAAAGTCAACCATTAGCAACGGGGCACATAATATGAGACTCGACGGCTGAATCGGTAAATTTTCGACGCTCGATCTTTTCAATACAAAACTTCATATCTCATCAATTCTAACTTCTCCCCTCTCTAATTCGACCCAAAATAATTCAAATTTGCAAAGAAAAGGAAGAGAGGCAGAAAAAGCAAGGCAGCCAAGCACAACAAGACCTAATCAGAACGAATACAGAGCATAGGGGGGGAATCGTTTCGACACTTAGAACACTCAGAGCTAATGTTCCACTCCGACATGCACTCGCGGCCACACGGTCAAGAAGAGCTTGAAGCGAAAATAACGAGAGCAGAGCGTACGGGCCTGAGCTTCCCTTCCTCATGGATTTTTTTTTATTTCATGATCACTTAATTTTACGTGAGCGCCATTGATTTGCAACACATGCTAGGCAACATCCTCATGAAACGTCGACTTTTGACTGCATCTCGACGTCGACGCGACGGTCGAGCCGACGATATTTAACGTCGCCACAGCTCTAAATGCTCGTCGTGTAGATATAGTGAGATCGCAACATTATACCCGAAAATTTCTCGTTGGGTACTATGGGCTCCACAAACTCCTTAGGTCCAGGTGGCTTCTCCTACGCACGAAGTGTTCCATATACCACGTACTGATAAGACCGGTCCTTCACTATGGGAATGAATCCTGGACCCTGCTCACTGAGGACGTCCAAACTCCTCAGTTGACTCCAAACGCACGTCTGAATTTGCCTGGATGTAAGTCAAAATACTGTTTTCCTTTAATAGGACAGCTCAACAAATTGAACTGTCACAAATCATGTTGAATTTCACAAGAAAAGTTGAAATCCCTTGCGTAATATTAAGAAAAGTTTGTTTTCTGAACGCAACAAGTAACGAAATTTTTTATTAAATCTCTACTGAGCCTCCTTCGCACAGCAGCGCGGACCCGAACTAAAAGTGGTTATTAATATGATTTCATAGAAAAACATTAAAGCTAAGCAGAAATGAATCTGAAAATAGCTTGTTCACACATAATTTGAATTATAAAATTTTTATTTCCTGCTGACGAAACTGTACGCGTTGTTTATCATTTTTCAAGAAGCACGGGGTTCATGTTTTTATGATGCCATGTGAAGAAAGATTATTTTAGAATCAAATTTTAATCTTTGTTCTCATTCAGTGCTTCAATAGATTCAATACCGTTCCAAAACTCGTACAAGCCTTGTACGCCGAACTGATAACTGCACTACAAACAATTTTGCTTTAACCTTAGCTTTTTCCTGAATCGAGCGCATTTTAAATCCTCTGATATATGAAGTTTTCATACTAAACCTTGTCGCACGATTCTAAGGGTGTTATTATTTCGACTAAGGAAAAAAAATCAAGCAATCCGATCATTCTGGAACATGAACATGGAACATGGGACATTCTGGGTGAAGCGACATCAGGTTTGATGAAGAAGAGGGAGATTGTCCGTAGGGTGATGCAGTTGCAGTAGTTCACTGCACATTTTTAGTTCACTACCCAATACAAACTGATTGGAGGCATGTGTTCCGGGTTCTCTAGATACCTACTTGGCCAGAGACACAAGCCAACGATTTTGCTTACGAATTGGTGGTGACCTAGATCTTTACTTCGATCATGCCATGGAGTAGCGATCGCGCAATCGATAAAGAACGTTGTTAAATTAATGTATGCCAACGGTGTTTTTAGCCTATTTTGTATAAAAAATATGTGTACGATGTGGTGTGGCCGGTTCATGGATTTAATTAGACTTTTAATTTCATTTATAATTGATAACCATTATTTATTACGTATCTTTTCATTGTTTTGTGGTTGAATTTGCGACATTACAATAACAAAATGACGTAAACATTTTATAGCCAGACGCGGTGTATAGTCCAACCTTATTTGTGTTTCGGAAGCCAATTACGTTACCCTTTGTGATACGACCGCCCGCTGTAGTGGAGTGAGAATTTTGTTTGGATACGTTTCGGAATACGCAGGTCGCTTTACCTGCGTTTGGCTTGGCTATGCATGTGTCACCCGCGTTTACAGTACATGTGCAATTTCTATCGCTATTCCGTTTGTGAACTAAAGTTTTTTGATCAGTGATCGCATGTAGATAATGATTACTGTACGAGCATGATATTTACCCCCCTTGGCCACAATTTTATTTGGCCTTGGTTTGTATCAATAAAACGATACTTAACAAAAATACACGTTTGTATCCTATCACCGGTGCAAACGATGCATGCAATCTATCATGTGAATCTAAAGCCGATATACGATGACTGTGTGAGATTGCATGGAAGCATACGTACATCGCTCCCTTACGGTATAATCCATTCCCACTCCAGATCTAGTTTTGGATGCATGTATCTCCGCCATCGACCTTGGGTCACACGTACATCAAAAGGCAATGCATACCCCTTAAGGTTGAAGACGCCAGATTGCTCAACCCATCGACGCTGAAGACCCATCGCCAGCCCGACCAGCCATATCGACATCGGTTCCCTTTATTCTTCCAATCCAGTGCTCCTTTCAAACTAAAAATTAAAATTTGCCTCTTCCATAGCAAGCACCAGCGCACGAGGCAAAGGACGGTACTTACCTACAGCGTTCGTTTGTTAATAGAGTAGATATTGTTATTATATTTATTGATCGCAATTGCTCATTAAACAAAACCAAGAATTTGTCAATGAACATGTAATTTACTAAAACTTGATGTAAAGGAACAGATCATGCTTTGAAATATACGTGTGGTTTTTAACATGAGAGATGTTTTTATTGTAAATGATAAAATATATAATAGATGTTATAAACCGTTCTTCTTTAATCCCTTATGTTTATATGTACATGTGTTCTTTTGCACGTAACAAGCATATCTAGATAAGAAACAAAAAACAAATTCTCATTTTTAAAACGAATTTTTTATAGTTACTATAAATCCAGATAAAATACAGGTCAATGCCACTTATTCGCGTTACCATCTCAAAAATTTCATTTTTAGCACATGGCTTTGGTATGTTTCGTATGGGTAACAAAGGCAACTCTCATGTAACCTTCTCCTCTGAATTCTTTAATTAATTTATTCCAGTACAGGTAAACATACTAAGAGAAAAGATAACTGGTCCAAGTAACAGATCTAAATCTGTAGAAACTGAATCTGACTGACTATATCTTCGAAGCGCCTTAGCGGCATAACCAGTTGACATCTTGAAATGCAAATATGTCTTCTCTTGGTATCAAAGACCTTTTCAAAATAAAATGCAAACAAACAATAGACCTTTAAAAATTAAGTGTTGCTGTCTAGCCTCTTACAATCTGTTACATACAGAACTGTATCAGTTACAGAACACAAAGTATTAGCAACTGCAGAGGAAGAAGATATAATGTTACATTCTTCTGTTCCAATTGGTTATTTGAGAGAAAACGCCAAGAAGAGACGCTAATTATGTTTTACGGTTGACAAGACTGGCCATTAACGAAAATTATCAAGGGAATTTAATTTAGTTAGCACTTTTTTGCGTGCATTGCGTGCTTTGAATAATCTTGAATTTAGTTTTCCAAGTTACTTAAAAGAAAATGGTGATTTCGATTAATTTGTTTTAATTTGTATTTGTATTAGGGCAGTGTGTTGTACTGAAAATAATTATTTTCATATCAATTTTAATATTGTTGACATTTATTACTTAAATTGATGAAATATGGCTATCTGTTACGTTATTTTTACACAAATTGATTGCATTTTTTCTTTACTGATGAAAAGCATATTATCAAAGATATGAGCTTTATTATTAACTAGCTGATAAACCCGATTTCATTCGGGTCGACGTAGTTTTAGGAAACATAAAGGGTCAGTTTTACGTATACCGGTGTAGTTCAATTTTTGGTGTGTATATCCTTTTTTCTCATTTAGTTGTATCCATTGTTTTTACGTGATTCCTAGGTTCATCTTTCAAGCTTCTCTATTACATTTAATTCATCTTTCTCTGTCGATCTTGACACATCTTATCCAATTGGCTATACCTTGCTTTTTCTGTCCTGCACTCCTTTTTTAACAAATCTACCGTTTAAACCATCTGAGCTATCAAGGAAAGGATTATATGTCAAATCCTTTCTTCTCTTTTTCTTTCATAGCTGCTATTTCTCTTCATAATCTTCGCTTCGTATGACTAACCCGTTCTTACCAAAAATTTTCTCCCTAATCTTTCGCATCTTTCACGTCATGGATCTAGTAAAACCTATTTTTTATGCCTAGTGTTTTCCGCTTTAACTCTTTCGAAAATCCTTTTTTTATCACTACCATTTTTCTTGGATGCGTCATAACAATTTATTTGCATAACAATGAGGAAAAGTAGCATGTGGTTCCATTTTGAGCATGTATGACGATCAAATTCTTTCTACTTTTCTATCTCATATTCTTATTTCGTCACTGATGCTGCCTGGAAGCAATTTTCCATTTCTTTTATATTTCATCTGTATTGCTGTTACTTTCAAAAGGCCATTCATTTTAGTAAACATTACGCTCTGAAATCCATGTTTAAATTTATTACACCAACCACATTTCCAACGTAACTCAACACAATTGAAAATTGAATCTTATTGAATAAGGGCATAGCGTTATGTACAACAATATGTTGAAAAATATTTCACACTTTTAAATTGTCACATGCGTGGAGAAAAGAAGACTTGAGTTTCTTATTGCAGTTTAGTGTCTAAATAAACGGTAGAAGAGAGAAAAGATGCAGGAAACTGAACTGTTTGTTGACGTCTTTACATTTTTGCTAATTTCTCTTATTCTGGAAATGGAAATTCCTTTCCCGTCCATAATGTAAAAGTTACTCGTTAAAAGAATAAACAAAAAACATTTGTATCGATGAACATTCCAATAAATAAGAGTTGCATGCCGCTGTTTCCGCATTGGAGAATATGATATTTTGCTACTTGTTTCATAGACTGTGTTAAGGCGTACATGAAAAGTTGTTGTTAAATTAGACGATATTTGTTATTTTGGGCATTTTTTATTCCAATTTTCCGAATAGGTATTGTATGTCCCCCACCAATTTGCTTCCACCCGGGAGAGCTGCAACGTCACCATTCTAATTTTCCAGTAAATATGGACATGTTAAAGAATTTGCGTCATTTCATTTAAATCAGACATTATTACTATGCTAGAGCATGTTTTCCAATACTCTAATAGGAAGAGCTCACAGGAGCTCTTGTTTTTAAAATTTTGTGTAAACAGAATCATCCTCACCTAAAATCATCCCGACCAAGCTTTATTGCTATGACCGAATTATTTTCTTGGTAATACAGACAGAAGGTTCCTTGGAAACCTCCCTTTGTTTCGCACTGGCGTAAATAAATTTTCGTCGCACTATGAATAGGAAGAAGCATTTGAACCGTGTTTCAATCGAATTGGAAGCCATAAGTATTTTTGAATAACTTTTCTGTGTTTGGTAGAGGGAGAGGGTTATCCACTTGTAGAACTGGAATTTTGAAAGTGTTTGTATTAAGTGATAAAATTTTAGTTGATTTCGACGACATATGTACTTCACAGTAATATTTTATGATGAAAAGAAATACCACATCGGGAAGCTTATACTTCATCACATATTGTATAGAGAGTTTTACGAAACGCACACGCAATATTTAGGTTAAATCAATGTCATTTGTATTCAACGATTTTCAATTACTGTGAAATTGAATGTATGGAAGACCCCCTACTCTTTTATCCTCTGAGCGGGCAGGAGAGTTAGGCCTTTTACGAACAGATTTATAAAAACATGTTCAGACAAATTGGTCATCGTTTGAATTTTGTATAGCCATTAACAGACCTACATATTGTTTCATAATAAGGGCAGCAAATGGTATAGAAGATGCCTGTTTTTTCTTAGGGGTGACTGAAGCTTTAGTTTTTTCTCGAAAAGTTAAAAGAAACATGTTTGTCGAATTGCGGATATTTCGGTCTTCATTTGTATTTTGCCCCCCTTTTTTGTGGTTGTGTTTTTGTGTTGTATTTTTGTCCCCTTTTTTGTGGTTGTATAGAAGGCCTTCCTTTTTTCTTGATCGGGGCTGCCAAAACTTTTGATTCTTTTGCAAAATATAAATAGAAGCATATGTGCGAAATTTCGACCAGATCTGTGTTTTGTGTTTTTATGTGAATATTAAAGCCTTCTTTGATAGGGGGTTGTGTGGGAGCCCCCATTTGTTCCCCACCGGAGTGTCTAATGATTTGGATTCTTTTATAAAATTGAAAACAATACATGCATCCCGAATTTTAGTCAAACCGGTGGTTATTTGTATTGTTAAGTAACTATTATAGATTTTTTACGCGGGGGGAGTTTGTATGTGAGCCCCCCTTTTTATCTCACGGGGGTGGATGAAGCTTTGAATACTTTTGCCGAATGTAAAAAGAAATATGTTTGCTGAATTTC
>NC_071293.1:14233138-14259085 GCF_943737925.1 Anopheles nili | reverse complement strand
TTAAATTTGTATATGTATGAATTTAAATCAATTTTTATGGGTATTGTTATCTATACCCAATGAAATGCGTGTTATATAAAGTGAGTTTCTCATATATTTCGGTGTCCATGGATGCTTATGTTTATTTCAAGCTTTTCAGAAATGTTTGTATTTTGACGCAATAATATTTTACTTGTAAAATTGTTAATATTTACTCTTCAATGAAATCTATAAAATTTTCTCAAGAGCAGTACAATTATTTTTTTTAAATTAATGTTATATAGAGATGAATTGAAAGTGTATCAAATATGCTTAATACCATCTTGCAGTCTACATGTTAAAGCTCCTCTAGGAAAATGGAATTTTGCTCGTAATGGAAGTTCATTCGATGTTCAACGTAATAGTTTTATTAAGGAACAAATTAAAAAATCAAAAATTAATTCAAAAAATTCCTTGAATAGGCAGGTCCTACAGGGAGCGTCACTAGCATACGTCCATAAAATATCTAAAAAAGATAATTATTAAGCAATGGTACAATCTTAACTTAAGTGATTGAAAATTTGAATTTATTATAAACACAGGAATTGTTTGAAAAACACATTATTTATTCCACCATTTTATTTGAATGCATACTCAATTATCTTTGCTGTATAATCTTTTAAAATTATTGAATATCAATAAACTTATTGAAAAATTTTAAAGTCAGAACATACATCAATATCTAGTATGGAGTCAAAATATCTATCTTTATCCTGGAACACATGCTTATTGATTTGATAAAAGATGTTACACCTGGTAGGTTATTCACTCTTAAATATTCTTTGTGTTTTTAAATAATGTGGGAACATGTTGTTCATAAGGAAGATAGCTGGTAAAAAGCGATAATGTTTAAACAATCCACAAAATGGACAAAAAGTGACGAAAATATTTAAGTTCAACTATTTCTGTTGAGTTGAAACAAAAATTCAATTCTAAATTATATTAATTATAGCAGATCATAAAAAAGCCTCATTGTAAGTGAACCGAAACCAAGCTTAATAAATTGATTTGAACTGATTATTTACTAGCCCAACGCTTAATCACAATAAAAACATCATTATGAAATCCATACAGAAATAACTTTTATATACTATACATAATTTTAATTCATTAACATGTTCGGTATACATATATTTAAGTCCTCGTTACGCAGCATTGGTTGATTTTTAAAAAAATTAGCGCCTTATGGTAAGCAACCCCATTTTTTGACAGCAGTTTATAGTGCACCAGCCTATATTTTTTATTTTAATTTGAGCGAACATACTACAGATGACTTCATCAACTACATATTATTCAATTTGGCTGTTCAAAGTGAAAATTATTTGTTTTGATTCTATGTGAATCACAGCGTAATCTCGTTACGATGTGGATTTTCATTGCGAATTTATCGTTGTATCTTATAATCGAATAAAATATTCATTTGCCAAGATTTTCATGTATTTTTTATTCCGTAAAAGAATAAAAAAAGAATGGGTGAGAAGATTCAATGAAGACATAGTAAGACAATTGCGTTGAATAGTTTCTTTTGGGTTCTTGAAACATTTTTATTTTTATAGATTTTGCTTGTATGTGGAAAGGGCAAAGAATATATTATGACGTTATATAAGTTTTAAATGTAACAAAAAAAACTACAGGATGCTTCAGTTGTATAAGTTCAAGGCGAAAATTCTTTGTTTTGATTTGGTTTTAATAATAGCGTTATTTCGATATGTTGTACATTTTCGTTGCATATCGTTCGTTTTAAATTATACCCAGGGAGACAAATTCAGCTTGATAGGAGATTTAGCGGCGATTCTCCAACAAAATGTCACTTCAAGGTGGAAATTTAGCGACTTGGAACTCTTAAGCAGCCACGAATTCTACTTAGTAGCAACCGGCAGCTCTTAAGCAGCCACGAGCTGCTTAGGAGTATCCATTCGGCGACCTGAAGCGCTGAGTTATATTGAACAGCAACATAATGTGCGACTTTCAATCAATATTCCCAAAACGAATTAACCGTATCTTGTGGAGAAAATTTTTAATTAAAGAGTGAAAAAAAAAAGATTTTTTTTTGTTACAAAAAACATTAAATTTGTATCATTATTTCGAGTGTAGGCCTCAGTGTATCTACAGTAGTGAAGGCAAACTGTATTATAAAATTGAAATCTATACGACAAAAAGGAAATAGGACTTGTTTCCCGTAACAGGGCTAAATTTGCCTTATTTGTTGAAGGTCTTACTAATGAAAAGGTAGCTTGAACATGAATAGGTAAATGCTTGTTGTTCATGTGACATTTATTTTTATCGTAAGAAATGATACAAGATTCATCACAATGCAATTTTTAATCAAAACCGGTCTCCAATTTATTTGAATAAATTTGGGATGACGAAAAAAAAAACACTAGTTCAGGTTCCAGCAGCAGTGATGTGAACGAAGTGTTTTGCAATTCGATTTGCGAAAATATTTCGATCACAGATTGTTTTCGCGTTATTGGACACTTACAACAAATTAATCTCGCAATTGCGCGAGAAAAATTTTACCTATTTTGAAAGATAAAACCAATTGTATTTTTCCGAAAATTACCAAAATCTTACTAAAAGATCCGCAATCTCGCCGTTTATTTATGACTGAAATTTATGAAGGACAATATTGGTACGAAGCGCTAGCGTGCGGGTCAAACACACGAAAGTACCGAGTTCGAATCTCGACTGACCGGTACCAGAAGTAAAAAAAATATTTTTTTTTATTATTAAAAGTTTTTTTTTTATTTCACTGACAAAAATAAAAAATCACATAACATATATTTATGGAGAACCTATACATACTCATAAAAAATAAAGAAAAAACAGCGCTCAAGGCAAATGAGGCAGAATTAACGAAAACCAGCACTGCTCGGGCAAATCAGTAGATGCACGTTCAATATAACTGTTCAATATATAACAATAAAACTGTGAAGGGGTTAAGTTAAAGAATGTCGTAGCATACTTTAATGTAAAGAATGGATGAATGAAGTGAAACTGCGAAAGGGAATACCGCCATGATTCTCCGACTGTTGTTTTCAAAGGATTATTAGCATTTTAAAGAACCGATGAGGATTTCAGTAAAGATTCTTATGACAAACATCATAAAAGGTCATCAACAATTTACATATTCAAAATGTAAATATTATCGATGATGTAGTTACACCTGATCCTCTACAACCAATCGATTTAGGAGTAAGAGTTTGTTTTGTTTTTCAGCATTACAAAGCTATCAGGCATGTTTATCTGTTTTATCTGGCATGTTATTAGGCATGGCAAATGTTTTAATTTTCTACACGGATTTTGGCATCAAATGTTTGAACGATTGCAAAAGATATTTTATAATTTTGCAATAGTTCACTCTTTTTTTTTTCATTGATTTTATCTCGGTACGATGCAAGAGTACAGCTTGCTTGGCCGTCCAGCATTAATCCGTGTTTCACAGGGATACTCCTCAATCTTAATTATTTGTGGAACAGCCAATGATTGGCCATATGTCATGTTAGCTCACATTAATATTTGAGCGCCGACTATTCTTTGCAAAGACAAAGTAAATAAAACCTCATAGGATATTAGAAAAAGAAACAAATACAAGCTTGCTCTCATTCTATCACAATGTTATCAGAAACAAATTATTTCCTTTACAACTTCTGTCCGAAGAATAAGGAGTATTTATTAGCATCATGTCGGGCCAAATATAATTTGATTTTTGGACGTATGTACTACACTTTGAAATTCTATAACACGTATTCTGGGTTCGAATCCTGTAACACCAGCGGAGGAAGTAAAGATGAATTTAGTAGCAAGAAGAATAATTTCAAATTTGGGAAACAAATGTGAAAGAGGAAGAGGGGGGGGGAGGGAGCGATCAAATAATAGTGGTCAAATAGTAGATAAAATCAACGAGAATCAAGAATTCGAGAGAGAATAAAAGCAAGAATGAGAGAGAGCGAAAAAAAAATTTTTGTCGGAATGCTACTTTTAGGGCTTAAGCAGCGCTTAAGCAGCGCTCTATACTAAAAAACGGTTGCGGCTAAGCAGCTGCGATGCTACTTTTCGCTCCAAGTTGCCACTAAGCAGCGCCGAATAATGACTGAAAATATACTCTTAAGGGGCATCGACTTAAACGCTGCTTAACGGCAAAATGTACCTTATTTGTCTCACTGGGTCTCACTTACTTACTCACTTACCAGGCGCTACAACCGCGTGGCGGTCTTGGCCTGCTCCTGGAGAAACCGCAACCGCTCGCGGTCGAGCGCCGTCGTCTGCCAATCGTTGATCCCGGCCTTTTTGGCGGACGCATTTACGCCATCACTCCATCTCAGTTTGGGCCTACCACGCCTCCTCTGTCCATGTGGGCAGCCTAAAAGGACTTTACGGCCTGGGTCGCCCGGTGCCATTCTAATGACATGACCAGCCCACCGGAGCCTGGCGAGTATAATTCGCTGCACGACAGTGAGGCTATCGTACAGTTCGTAGAGCTCGTCATTGTATCGGCTCCTCCATTGTCCTTCCACACATACGGGGCCAAAAATCCTTCTGAGCATCTTCCTCTCGAACGCGGCTAAGAGGGTTTCGTCAGCTTTGGACAAGGTCCATGTCTCAGAGGCGTATGTGAGTACTGGAACTATAAATGTTTTATATAGTTCCTGCTTCAGCCGTCGCGACAGGTATTTTGAGTGGAGAAGTTTCCTCAGGCTGCAGTATGACCGGTTGGCTGCCCGCACCCTTGCGCGTAATACAACTTCTTTACTACTGTTGGTGCTGACTTTTGACCCAAGATAGGTGAAGTTTTGGACGACTTCAAAGGTTCGCTCACCTATCTGTACGTTACCACTGCGTAGACTCGCATTAGTATTTGTTAGCAGGGCCGCTGATGGTGCCACCATCATTTTGATTTTTGCCTCGTTAATCTCCAACCCGAGGTTCTTTGCCGCCTGCTCAATCCGTTTGTAAGTCTCTGCTACATAGGAGAGCCGCAATCCAATGAGGTCTATGACATCAGCGTATGCCAAAATCTGGATTGACTTGTAGAAGATGGCCCTCGAGGTTTCCACTCCCGAGTCCCGGATGGCCCTATCTAGCGCCAGATTGAAAAGGATACAGGTCAGCCCATCGCCCTGGCGCAGACCCTTGGTGGTAGCAAAGGGCCTTGAGAGTTTTCCATCCACCATCACCTGGTATGTGACGTTGGTCATGGTCATTTTAACAAGCCTGGTAAGCTTGGCCGGGATTCCAAAAGAGCTCATTGCGTCGTAAAGTTTTACCCTAGCTATGCTGTCGTGTGCGGCTTTGAAGTCTATGAAGAGATGGAAAGATTGGAGGTGTTGCTCTCTCATCTTCTCCAAGATCTGCCGCATGGTGAAGATCTGGTCAGCGGTTGATTTTTCTTTTCGGAATCCCCTCTGATAGTTTCCCACTATCTCTTCTACGAATGGGATAAGTCTCTCTTGCAAGACTAAGGAGAAGATCTTATAGGCGGTATTCAACGCCGTAATATCCCTGTAATTGCTACACTGTAACCTGCCTCCTTTCTTGTATATGGGATAGATGATACCAAGATTCCAATCACAAGGTATCGATTCGCTATCCCACACCTCAGTAATTATTTGATGAATTTCGCGTTCAAGTGCTGCACCTCCGTTTTTGATCAGTTCGGCTGATATTCCGTCGGTGCCGGGTGCTTTATTATTCTTCAACCGACGGATTGCTTTTCGGGTTTCGTCCATGCTAGGTGGCAGTAGCATGATATCATCCTGTAGTGGAGCCTCTAGCTGTTCGTTGAACTGATCATTTAGTAATTCATCAAAATACTGAGCCCATCGCGAGAGGACCTCTGGCTGGTAGCTGACCAGATTTCCAACCTTTTTTCGACAACAGGTCACCTTAGGTATAAAGGTTTTTCGGTGACCTGCTATCTCTTGGTAAAATTTTTTTCCTGTGCCGTATCGCACTCTGATTCTTTAGAGCTTCTGCACTCGTTGTTCTTCCCACTGATGTTTCTTGGTGCGATGTACTCTTTTTTCTTCTTGTCTGAGCCGTATGTAATTCTCTGCGCATGCCCGCATTCTATGCCGCTGCTGCATTGCTCGGTATGCGCAGTTCTTACGTTCCGTCACAAGTCCACATTCGTCGTCGAACCAGCCAGATTTGGTGTTGCCCCGACGTGGTGGTAGTGTGGATTTTGCACAGTTCACTATCTTGGTTTCTAGAGCGCTCCACCGTTCGCTCGTAGTGTGGTATGGAGATGCTGGTAATAGAGACTCACCTAAAGCGGATTCGAATGCCTGTTGGACTTTACCGTCCTTTAGGGAGTCCGTGTCGAGCCGGGCCTGCATTTTTCCCTCATCCCCTTTGTCACGAGGACGGGCGATTCTGCAACGTATCACTAAGTGACCGAAATCGATGTTGGCGCCTTTATTGGTTCTGACGTTTAACAGGCTCGACTGTCTTTGGCGGCTTATCAACACGTGGTCGATCTGGTTGGAGGTGGCTCCATCTGGGGACACCCAAGTAACTTTGTGGATGTCCCGACGCGCAAACTTGCTACTTCCCACAACCAGATTACTTGCTGCTGCAAGTTGGACCAACCTATTACCATTGTCATTACTGTGCTCATGGAGAATGTTATGTAGACTGTATTGGCTGTTATGTAGACTGTATGTGTCGTTTGCCGTTCAGTCCAGTTCCTATGTTTCTTTCTTCGCTTTCTGTAGTCATTGTTCACTCGAGACAGGGTGACTGGCCCCGCGCTCAAGCCCCCAGTACCTCTATAGGTCCTCGGGACAGTTTAGTTTGGCGTCTGGCTGTCCCCCAGACATTCAGAAAGCCCGGTTACCCGCACTGCCCACCCCCCTCCTGTTTAGCCATGCGCCACCATCCGCACAAGGGGTTGGAACCAGCCCGTTTAACCAAGCTTAGATATACGATGATACATGTTACCGCTCTGCACGTCGAGAACGTGACGGAATAGGAGTTGGAAAGGAGAGCCTGTGTAGCCTTCGAGAGGCGTCGGATCCTAGCCCATTTATCAGTGCACTAATAATACTAGTTCAAAAAAAAAGTAGACAATGAACAATCCGTATATAAGAAATATAAAACAGTTAGGTAAATAGGACAAATGGCCATCAGCACAATAGGAAAAAAAAAGTTTTTGAAATTTGTATATGTATTGTCGAATTCCCAAGTGTTATTGTTGTTGTTATTTTTTTAAGAATGACGGCCTGGCCGTATTTAGAAAATCACACGTGTGAAAAAGATGATAAAAAAGATATAAAGCAATGAATGGTGATACTCGATAAAAGCGTAACTACCAAGGCATCACTTTTGATAATCATCCCTGTTACATACGAAAGATTTGACACTGGATAATCTGCTACAACAAATGAACAGCATGTAGGAAACAACGAATAAAAAAATCTTACAAAAAAGCAAAAGATCCTACAACATTACGTTTTATTTAAAGTTAGAGTTTACTTAAAGACGAAATCGATCGTTCTGGCCCTTCTCGACATGCAATACCATATACAAAGGCTAAAACTATTGCATAAAGAAGTTACTAACTATAATAAGTTTTTTGCCGAATTGGAAACCAAACAGGCATCAATCCTCAACGATGTCGCTACAAACAAATCGCAATTCTTTAGAATGCATACTTTAAAATCTAAAGCTTATTAAAGTAGGTCAAGAAGCAGGAATAAAGTATGATCAAATTGAAGCTGAATGTTGAGTAAATATGGCTTCTCTGCAACATGTGCTTTGGTGGATTATTCAAGAAGAGCCGAGGACATCTTTTCCTGAAAGCCCGGAAGAACTTTAATACACATACTACGAGATACTATGTATGATAAGATCTGTATACATAGATACGAAGAATCACTACATCCTTGTCTACATCCTGGATAACTCGATTATACATATGCATGTAGGGGAAGATAAGCATAAAAAAAAGATATTTGTGATTTAGATTTAGAAAGAGTTAATTCTCTAGGTATCCGAAACCCTTAACTCGCGCAAGGGTGCTGGCAGCCATCTGTTCATATTACAGCCAGAGGAAACTCCTTCACTCAAAACACCTGTTGCGACGGCTGAAGCTGGAACTATATAAAACATTCATAGTTCCAGTACTCACATACGCCTCTGAGACATGGACCTTGTCCAAAGCTGACGAAACCCTCTTAGCCGCGTTCGAGAGGAAGATACTCAAAAGGATCTTTGGCCCCGTATGTGTGAAAGGACAATGAAGAAGCCAAAACAATGAGGAGCTCTACGAACTGTACGATAGCGCCTCTGTCGTGCAGCGTGACGTCGCTTGACCGCGAGCGGTTCTGGATTCTCTTGGAGCAGGCCAAGACCACTAAGCCGATTAGTATGTATGAATGGTTATAGATCCTTTGGTGAATTAAATCAGGTACATAACCTGGTCTTCTTACCGCGAGAATCAGATGGAAATTTTAATGCAGATGAATAAATATAGATTTAAACTTTATTATAGAATAGCACCTAATATATATTTTAGAATGCATTTCTTGTATCAAAATGAGCCACAGATTTTTTTTCGATCCTGTTTGTTATTTCTTGAAATTGATGCATAAAAACGATTCTTTTATACATGTAATGTTTATAATAGTCAATTTTATTGAAAACGTCTATGTTTAATGATTTACAAACATTTAAAAATACGAAAAAGTGGGCATTATTTTCAATTTCGTCAACTTACAAACCATCTGCCGTTTGACTCGTCTTGTCAAAAGTGCACCCGTTTTGAATAATACCAGAGGTGAAGATAAATATGATCAGTTTGCTCGATGCATTAAATTTGAAAGCTTTATTGTGATTATTTTAGTTATTTAAACAGTATATTAAGATAGCCAAAGAGCTCCTTGTTGCACCATTTTTATAGGAGCTAGTTCCAAAGTACTTCAAAGCAAACGAAGCTATTTTTACCTTTGGTTACCTAGTTTTTTTAACGAACTGCATGATTAATTCATAGTTTTTTTTGCATTTTTCAACTTGCATCAGATATCAGCTATTCTAATGAGTGCGTTTCATTCACTTCACCAATATATTCTTTACAGGTAGCTACGGGAAAGGTTTTTCTTACTTTCACCGTAACTTCTCAGGTGCCCGTGTTCATGGTTTTTGTGCTTTTCAAATGTCTTTGTTACAATTTTTTAATTTATGTGATAACTTTGGTTCTTTTTTATAGAGTTTATAGTATCTTATTCGTATAATATACTTTTGGTTATAATTTTCCCCAAAATCTTTCCAGTTACTCGTAAATATCATTTGAAACTTTAACATTATAGTTTCTCAAGGTTTATAGTCTGTCTGTGCCTATTAGATAAGCAATCCACGAAGCTACACGAAGCATAAGATAAACTACATTGAAATGCACTCATAATTCAGGATAGGATAGAAGCAAGGAAATTAGGACCTCTCTCCCACGATCGAACCACCATCTAGTACACACGCATAAAACACTACTCAGAAAGAACGCTACATTTGTTGGTCCTTCGAGCCAGACAGCTGTTAGCCGATTGCGGATAGTTTGGCAAAATAAGTTTTGCATGTGCTCAAGTTTCAAGTGCATGTGCGGGTTTTCTAAATCGGAATTCTTATCCATCGTTGGGATAAAAATTACTATTCGAATCGGCGTGCCAGTGAGTTTTGTCAAGTCGTTCTTTATAACGATAGGCTCATTAGAGTAGTGTGGTTGAATGTGTGTGTGTACTTAGCGTATGCGTGAAAGCAAAATCAGACATTCTTCGTTTAGAAGATCGATCTCATGTTCGTTCGCCTTCCGTCAGGCATTGAGATTTGTAATACCAAGTGATACGGTTTCCTTCCTGACGCGTTCGCGGTGAGATCGTTCGTTGACCTAGGTACAAAGGTTGTGTGGTCAGCCAAATTAGTGGCTAAGTTTTGAGGACGTGAAATATTTCACGACATACGCAACCAGCCGGTGAAGGTTTCATCTAAGCTTTAAGGTGTGCTTCTACTCCACTCTGAAATATTCAGTTATAAGTCTTCATGAAAAAAATCCAAAAAATCAATGCCAAATATTTCCACGTATCTTTAAAAGAAGAAGATCTCTCTGAACATGTTAGCTGCTTTACAAGCGTTTAAAGACACGTTCGATGAAAGCTATCGTTACGAAATTCCAGTGCGGTTAGAATTAGTAGATCAGTGCAAACAAGATTTGGTGAGCATTATGAACAAATTTGAAAATGATATTCTAGTAAGTAACGAAAATCATGTGCAAGAACGATCCTCGTTGGATAAGCGACATTGTATTGTGAAGGGTTTTATGCTACATCAATCACCTAGGGAAGCCGTTATTTCACCAAATTCCACATACAAGTTGTTGACGGGTAATGGAACATTCGGAGGAACAATGCAGTTGCGTCTACCGAAGATTGAGCTTCCTTCGTTCAACGGCGAACCTACCTGGCATCGTTGGAAGGAGAGGCTGTCACACATTTTAAGCATACAGAGGTCATCGCAGATAATTATGCAGTTACGTGGGACGCTCTACTTAAGCGATATGATAACGAAAAGGCTCTAGTTCGTGAATACTATCGGTCACTGCATTTCTTACCGCGAATGCCATCGGACCACGTGAATGAGCTGTCGCGACTAGTCGATGATTTCACACGGCGTGTGAAGGGTTTGAGAAAACACTGTGTGAAAACACGGCGTGTGAGTCTGTTGAACACTGGGACATTCCACAAACCAATCTCCTTTTCAGGACGATGGATAAATTATCTATTGTCGCCTGGGAAGAATTGGGTACGGAACGAGATGAATATGGCCAACTGGTCAAATTCTTAGAAGATCGTGTACGAGTGCTGAAATCATCTAGGCTGCTGGAGGTGCCATCAGTTAGCAGCATCCTCAAGGTGGCCGGCACCAGAAATCATATTGTTTATGACAATCAATCTAGCGATTCGTCTAGAGATAAGCAGTTTAAATCCTTGAATTGCCTTCCCTCGTGTGCTGAAAGACATGGAACTGTTTACAGGCAGGTCACGCGGTGAAAAAATGTGTATCGAAATTGTCGTGTCAGACCTGCAAGGGAAGGCATCATTCATTACTTCACAATCCTACTGCGAATGGAGTCAGCCTGATGGCCCAAGCAGCTTTTGGAATCCAGAAATGCAATCGATATAAACAACAAGTCGCATTCAAACTCGTGACAAACGCTTTATGACGAGTTTGCGGTTTTTTGTCTTAAATCACAATCTAACACCACAAGCTCCAGTAGCTGAGATTGAGATTTCCACATGGAAGATGCTAAATATAAACCTAGCAGACATCATCATCGGAGATGAAGCTTAGGTAGTAAAAGACCATGGTTGACCGAAACGGTATTAGGTTGGACTGTGGTGGGAACTGCAACAGCGGATCAGACTTGCGTTTCTCGATTATGCAATTTATTTACAGCGACAGGTTCTCTAGAGTGCATCCTAGAGAGGTTTTGGCAATTCGAAACGATACATGACGATATCAGTCCAACAGTCGAGGATGAAATAGAACATCATTACGTAAACAATTCAGGTCGTGACAGCTCTGGTCGATACGTTGTAGCTCTTCCCCGGAAGACAGATCGGGCTGTAGTCTTGGGAGTATCACGATCCATTGCTGACCGTCGGCTGCATAGTATAAAAAGACATGGGGAACGCAGTTTCGCAATGAAGACGGCTTATTTAAGTTTCATGGAGGAGTATCTAAAGCTTGGCCATATAAGCTAAAAGAGCTTTTAAATGATGCTATTCCGCATTGTTATATTCCGCATCATGCAGTTTTCAAGGAGGCAAGCTCATTAACTAAAATTAGAGTTGTCTTCTATGCGTCATGCAAGACAAGCTCAGGAGCTTCAATAAACGATGCACTCATGGTGGGCCTTGTAGTTCAAGATGACCTCTTCACTTTTTTGTCGTTATTTAGAATTCGAAAGATAGCATTTGCTGGTGATATTGAAAAGATGTATAGGCAAATTCTTCATGATAAAGAATACAGAAACTTTTTACGAATTCGCTTTAGAAAGGAACGTAACGAGCATATTACTACCTATGACCTACTAACTATTACTTAGGGGAAAGCTTGCCACCAGAACTTTGCAGCAAACAGCGTGAGATATGGGAGGCATGCTTCCATCAGCAGTTGAACCAGTCATGAATGACTTTTACCTTAACGACCTTCTAAGTGGAGCTAATGACGTAAAAACGGCCAAGTCAAAATTGATGTAGATTTCACAAATGCTTGAGGGGGCTGTTATGAATTTTAGAAAATGGGCAAGCAACAGTTCAGAGGTTCTGAAGGACGTACCTTTTTGTGATCCACACTAGGACTAATATGGGAAACGGGTTCAGATACACTCAGATTCAAGGTCGACTTTCCTGAGCCAGAACCTCACTTAACGAAACGGATAATACTATCGTACAATGCAAAAACGTTCGATCCGCTTGGACTTTTAGGTCCAACTATCTTAGTTGCAAAATTAATCATGCAACGATTGTGGGCGATAAACCACAACGGCGACGATTGTAAATTAGACACAGTTTTAACTCCACTGCTGCAAGAAGAATGCAGGCTTTTTCACTCCAGTCTCAAGGTGTTAAATGACATACTAGTTCCTCGTTTCGTAGCACAATCTGAAAATGACGAACCACTACACATGTTCGCGGATGCATCAAAGGTTGTCTATGATGCATGCTGCTACGTCAGAACTGAAGGATTGGATGGAATTACGGTACACTTGTTGAATGTAAAATCAAAGGTCGTATCGCTAAAGAATACACAATCTATCGACAGGTTGGAGCTATCCCCAGCTCAACTGTCGGTTCAATTATACTAGCGGATTAAAAAGGCTCTGAATATTAATCCTGTGACGACATTTTGGCCGGATTCAACCACGATATAGCATTGGTTGCATTCCCAGCCTCTTCGATGGAAAAGTTTTGTTGCAAACCGCGTTGCAAGGATATAGCAATCATCGTAGGCCGAGTTCTGAAGGCATGTAGCTGGTGTTGAAAATCCAGCCGATGATATTTCCAAGCGCTTACATCCAAGGAAAATGTTAAGGTAAAAACGCTGGTGGCACGGTCCGCGCTGGTTGGCTCTTTCGGCACATAACTGGCCAAACACAATGTAAACTTAAGAGATGGTAGATGTGTTTGAGGAGAAGCGCACTACTATGTTTTTCCATGGTGCACACAAATATGTTCTTACTCTTATACTTCTTCTTCATGTTATACCAAACTAAGTCGAATTATCGCATATTGTTTGCGATTTGCTGACAGCTGCCGAACTCATCGACGCATGAAACGTTCAACAAAAGGTGAAAGTAGTGGTACCAGCTCTACTTGATGGTTTTCAAGTGAGCTACAACGAACCGAACTGCAGTTATGTAGATTGGCTCAAATAGAATCATTCGTGGAAGAGGTCACTCAACTTACAAACGGCTATACGATCAGCAATTCATCAAAACTAAAACGGCTTCATCATTTTCTTGACGACCAGAAAGTTCTGCGTGTAGGTAGCCGGCTGGAGAATGCACAAGTGTCACAATTTTCCAAGCACTCAATTGTTTTGTCTGCTAAACATCTTTTCGCAATATTGTTGGCAACATACATACATAAAACATTGTTACTAGGAGGACCGCAGCTCATGTTGACCACTATACATCAAAGGTTCTCGTTAATTGGTGGTAGAAACTTAACCAGAGCGGTTTATCATCGATGTTTAACCTGTTTTCGCAGTAAACTGTTTAACGGAACTGGTTAAGCACATTATTGCGGATCTTCCCTCTTCACGCGTCTCACCTATCAGACCGTTTTCAGTATGTGGCGTGGATTATTTTGGACCGTTTTACATCAAACCTGTGGTCCGATGAAGAAATTCGAAAAAGGCATACATTGCGATTTTTGTATCCTTCGCGACCAGAGCAGTGCACATAGAACTGGACGGGGACTTCACTTCAACATCGTTATTCGCGGCTCTTCGTAGATTTGTTGCTCGTCGGAGACGGGTCATCAAGCTTCATTCCGACAACGGAACAAACTTTAAAGGGACATCTGATAAGTTGAATCGCGTGCATGAAATGCTCAAGATAGACGCTAAGGATCGCTAAGGTGTCCGAAAACAAAATGCAGTGGAAATTTATACTGCCAACAGGGGCATATTTCGGAGGCTTAGGGGAAGCAACGGTCAAATCGTTTAAGAAGCATCTCTTAAAACAGATAGGGAACGTTGATATGGAATATGAGGAAATGCTTACTTTGATCGCACAAGTAGAAATGTGCCTCAATTCTCGACCTTTGACACCATTATCGACAGACCTATCAATCTTTGAGGTACTAGCACCGGGAAATTTTTTGGTAGATTGTAATTTGCAGGCGATCCCTGAATTAGATTTAAAAACCATATCAGATAATCGATTTCCATCGTTTGAAAGGGTACAAAGGCACTATCAGCACATGTGGACACGATGGCACGAAGAGTATTTACAAATGTTACAAACGAGGACCAAGAATGGTTGTGTACCACCAGTCGAAATGACAATCGATCAGCTAGTACTCGTGAAGGAGGATAACATGCCGCCAACGAATTGGCCCAAAGCATGTATAGTTAATACGCATCCGGGCAAGGACGGAGTGTGTCGAGTCGTGTCAATATGCAATTCAGCATTAAAAATTGTAGTACGTGCCGTATCAAAAATCTCTTTGATTCCGCTCCTCTAACCGGAACAGGCCAGTGACAAAGTGGAAACAAGAAAATTGTCCAAGGTTCATAAAAATTACAATTTTAAGGTGGCCGGAATGTCTGCGCCTGTTGGATAGGCAATCCACGAGGATACACGAAGCATAAGATAAACTACATTGAAATGAACTTATAATTAAGAATAGGATTGAAGCAAGGAAATTAGGACCTCTCTCTCCCACGATCGAACCACCATCGAGAATGCATAAAACACTACTCATAAAGAACGCTACATAGTCTAAGCACAGTTTTGCAATCATGCGCTGTATTGTAAATTGTCACAGTGTTTACCTCTAAGACTTTGAATTTTTAAAACTCTATATTAAAAATCTGCATGTTCATTATTTTCCATAAAATAGAAGTTATCAATATAAAATAGAAAATCAATCGATGTGACTTTAATGATTTGAATCGCATTTTTGCTTATGGAGCGAACATTTTGAATTTACGATGTTCAGACGGTCGTACCATACATGTTTTCATTTTTTATAATAAAACCTGTTTTCTTCATTAAAATAAACGATGATAGACGACACAGATACAAAAGATTTCATTGATTCCAGTTATCTTCCAAAACATTGTTTGTAATTTTCTTATCATCCCCACATATTCACCCTTTACTTTATCACTCAACTACTGAAAAAAGAAAATGATTATTCGTGTGAGAAAAAATCGGGAAGAATAATTTTCTTATTTATAGTTATTGAATACAAAATAAATTATAATCGTTCAACTTTAAAAGGTTTTGTTGCAGAATGTAATATTAATTCAAGAGATTGTTGGTCTTTGCATCAATCTAATTGTGTTTCAATTATCCGAAATCGGCAGATTTTAGAAAGATTCACAGATTTTAGCAACCTTACGACAACCAACAAAACGATAACGAAGTGCCTTCGCCATCCTTGGACGAAGTAATTAGCGCCGTCAAACAGCTCAAATGAAAAAAGTCAGATGGCAGTGATGAGCTGGCAAAAAACATCCATCGGCTGATCACGTCGATTTGGGACCAGGAAGAACTACGGGATAAGTGGAAACACCCAGTTTACAAAAAGGAAGACAGACTAGACTGTGATCACTTCCGAGCCATCACGGTCCTGAATGCTGCCTATAAGATCCTGTCCCGAATACTTTTCTACAGACTTGCGCCCCTTGCTACAGATTTCGTTGGAAGCTACCAGGCCGGATTTGTTGGAGGCAAATCCACCACCGACCAAATCTTTACTCTACGGCAGATCCTCCAGAAATGCCGAGAGCACCAGATCCCTACGCACCACTTATTCATTGATTTCAAGGCGGCCTATGACACCATAGATCGGATGGAGCTATGGAACACCATGCAGCAGTACGGATTCCCTGGGAAGCTGGTACGGCTGTTAAGGGCCACTTTAGATGGGGTGCAGTGGAAGTTGCGAGTGTCGAACATGCTTTCGGTACCGTTCGAGCAGCCAGGGACTGAGGCAAGGGGACGGACTCTCCTGCTTACTGTTTAACATCGCTCTGGAAGGTGTCATGCGAAGCGCGGGCTTCGACATCCGGGGCACGATTTTCTCCCGATCTCTGTGGCGGAATGCGAGGAGTACACTCGACTGAAACGCGAGGCCGCTAGGATTGGTTTGAGGATCGATGCGTCGAAGACCAAGTACCTGCTTGCCGGTGGCTCTGATCGGGATAGAGTCCGACTTGGAAGCAGAGTAACAGTTGATGGTGACGATCTTCAAGTGGTAGAGGAGTTCTGCTACCTTGGTACGATCGTCACTTCGGACAATAATGTGAACAGCGAAATTCGAAGACGCATTGTTCAGGGATATCGTGCCTACTATGGGCTCCATAAACTCTTGCGATCCAGAAGACTCCAGCAACACACGAAATGCACGATATATCGCACACTGATACGCCCGGTAGTCCTCTATGGTCATGAGTCTTGGACGATACGGGCGGAAGACACCAAAACTCTCGCAGTCTTCGAGCGGCGGGTGCTACGGACTATTTTTGGCGGTATTTGTGAGGGGGGCGTGTGGAGAAGGAGAATGAACCACGAACTAGCTGAGTTGTATGGCGGAGCAGCCATTATAACGATGGCCAAAGCCGGAAGGATACGATGGCTGAGGCAGGTGATGAGGATGCCGGACTCATGCCCCGCCAGGAAGGAGCTCGCCAGTGACCCGTTCGGTACGAGGCGCAGAGGAGCGCAGCGAGTTCGGTGGCTGGATCAAGCGGAGCAGGACCTGTCGGAGAATGGGTACAGCCAGGAATGCAGGAGAGCAGCCTTGGACCGAGTTTCCTGGAAACGGATTGGTTACCTGTCCATGTCTTCACGACGTGCTGAACTATGAGCAGGCCAAGAAGAAGAAGAAGAAGAAGACAAACCGAACGATTTGCAATGAGAATTTTTTACTTAGCGTTTAAATGTTATGATTCAAACAAAATCAAAACAAACACAATTCGCAATTAACACTTTTTCTGTTCATCGATTTTTGGTAATGTTTCCCAGCAGACTAGGCCAATTTTTCGTTTTAAATCACTATCTATCATTTTCGAATTCCATGGCCTCTTGGGAAATGAAAAAATATGATGTTGTGCTGTTTCTTCCTCTATCGGGTATTAATACTGCAAGTATTGCCGCAAGAACGTATGTTGATCGAATTAGTCGTTATACGATCGGATTTTTTTTCCAATTGTGCTAACGAAACGTGTTCTATACCAGACACCACTCCTGACATTACTAAATAAATTACACAGGTAAATCTATTGTCCACTCTCAATAGAAAGAATATTAGAGTTCAAAATCGGTTTTTATTTTCACATAGGCAACATATATAATGAGCAAACGAAAAGAGGAGGTAAGTGATATGGACTCGGCGTCGGAAGATAGTTTTGAACTATCTGACGACGATAATTACGATAATACTGTAGAAGCGTTTCTATCATAAGCTATAGAAGAATACGAAGAGGATCAAAACGAACTTCTCGAACGAACGAACGAAGTCCCCAAGACGAAAATTCAGGCAGAGAAGATGATTCAGTTTATAAATCATGTGTGATTAGGAACCAGCATTTCGAGTTCGTTGGTAAAAAAAGAGTAGCATAAAAATATCAGATCCAATTGGCTCTTGTGCATCTACATTAGGAAGAGAAGTGTACATACAGCTAGAAACTTCAGCATGTCAGAGAAAAGTTAGTTGGGCAGCTTTGGAAATTTGCTCCCTATATTCGCCAAAATAGCAATAAAGCACACCGTTTGAGAGACGGAGTAAATTTTAATGTCAAATATAGTAATCCGGAAATATATCAATTGTTACAAGTGTATAACTGCATATAATGGCCGCAAAGAAGCACGGAAGCTGGCTTAACAAACATACACTTATTGTGTTGATTGTTCGGATGAACCACAAATGTGGCAGGTGAAGTGGCGTAAGGCCTAGTTGCCGAGAGGGAGATTGTCCGGAAAGAGAATGCGTTGGGTGATACAGTTGCAGTAGTTCAATTCACTTTATTTGTCCTCTTCCCGATACAAACAGATTGGAGCATGTGTTCCGGGTTCCTTCGATGCCTACTTGGCCCGAGACACATGCCAACGATTTTGCTTACGAATGTAAATTCATGGTGGCCTAGAGTTATGGAAAACGATAGCTCGATTCAGATAAAAAATAATTTTAATTATTTTTTCTCGGTTTGGACAACACGTCCGTCCTAGCTGAACCTCACTATCGAACTCAACTCGGCCTGTCTCTGATCTTCGTTTATATGGAAGTCTTGATAAGGTTTGATCGCGTTCGATCCTGTCTGTTCTTTAGAATTTCCGCTCGCAATAGCCCTAACATCCGTGGGGTGCGTACGTTGCTGATGGGACAGTCTCGTCGTCTTCCGTTGGGGTGCACATGATATTGACTCTCTCATGGCTTCCGCTTCCGTAGGGTGCGTACGATCTTCATGTGACTTATCCGGACATCACGTTGGAGTGTGTACGTTGCTGATGAGACAGTCTCGTCGTCTTCCGTTGGGGTGCACATGATCTTGACCCTGATGGCTTCCGTTGGGGAGAACTCAATCTTGACTCTCTTGAATTCAATATTGCTGAAGGGAAACTGTCTAGTCTGAAGTGTCTTGTACCGGTTTCGATATAGATCACTTCTCGATCTCGGTGTTGCTAACTCTAGATCTATACTTCGATCACGCCATCGAGTAACAATCGCGCAATCGATAAACAACGTTGTTATATTAATTTATGCCTACGCTGTATTTTGCCCAAGTTGTATTAATAACATGTTTACGATGCAATGTAACCGCTTCATCCACTTATTACACTTATTTTTTTATTTTTATTATTTTTATTTATTTTTTTTTTGCTTATTAACCATTACACTTGTTGCTGGTTGTTGAATCTCGCGAACACCAGTCCTCAGTCACGAAATGGTACGGCGGATGATTAAGGGGGACCTTCCTTCTTTTTCTTTTGTGCGTGAAATCTATGTGTTTACTTGGAGTGGTGATGTGAACAATCGGGACTGTGTAAAAGATGTACTTTGTTAAAGAACGGGTAGCTTTTTGGATTCTCAGGAGTCCTTGGAAATTGAATGCACGTCTTTATCCAAAGCAAAGGGGTGAATAGTAGTACATGTCAAAGGCAAAATATAAGCAGCATCATGGCTATTTTCTCGTCATTCAGTTCATTTCTTGGATCGATTATTTGGAGTGGTTGTTTCTTGGTTTGAGTTCAGCTATACGATGATTGGCAGGGAATAAATGTTGTGAATACCTCTTTTCACCAGTCAAATCATTCGATGTCCTCATCCCGTATCTATCATGGCTTCTGAAAGTCTTGACTCCGAGTCGCGGTACTCCGTGGCGGGTCAGTCGGGTAGCTAGTGGCATCCGCCGCCTCCCGGCGACCCAGCTCATGGTGCCCAGGGTGCTCGCGTTTACCTTGAACAAATTAGAGTGCTCACAGCAGGCTAGTACAAAGGCGTCCGGCCCTTCGGGTCGGCGTTGGCCGAGAATAATCTTGCATGGAATAATGGAACATGACCTCGGTCTTAGTCTTACGTTGGTTTGTCTCCGGACCAAGAGGTAATGATTAACAGAAGTAGTTGGGGGCATTGGTATTACGGCGCGAGAGGTGAAATTCGTAGACCGTCGTAGGACCGACTGAAGCGATAGCGTTTGCCATGGATGCTTTCATTAATCAAGAACGAAAGTTAGAGGATCGAAGGCGATTAGCTACTGCCCTAGTTCAAACCGTAAACGATGCCAATTAGCAGTTGGGAGACGCTACCTTTAACTCGGTGCTCTCAGTCGCTTCCGGGAAACCAAAATCGGGTTGCAGGGGAAGTATGGTTGCAAAATTGAAACTTAATGGAATTGACGGAAGAGCACCACAAGAAGCGGAGCTTGATCCGCAAGGAGGAGCGGCGTGCGACGATGTGCGCCTGGCAGCGCTCATGGGACGCGGTGGCGGAAGGGCAGGCCCAGCGACAACAGCGGCAGAACACCGAAGAGTCTTCAGCAGAGCAGCGCGACGACGACGAGGAACATCAGGAGGGCGACGACGGCGAGGGCCATCATCACCGGTCGGCCAGCCGTTTCATCCGCTGGACGCATAGGGTGTTGCCGCAGATAGCACCCTGGCAGGAAAGGAATCACGGACAAGTGACGTTTGCGTTGGCGCAAGTGCTCTCGGGACACGGATTTTTCCGGGAGTACCTTAGCGCCATGCAGTTCACTTTGTCCCCTGACTGCCCCCTGTGTCTGGCGGTGGAGGAGACGGTCGGTCACGTCCTCTTTGAGTGTCCTCGTTTTGAACACGTGCGAGCGCTTCATCTAACGGCGGCGGACGGAGAACCCTTGGAAGCTGAGACCCTGGTGGGTCACATGTTGCAGAGCCCGTCAAACTGGAGCAGCGTCTGCGAAGCCTGCAGCCTCATCACGGAGGAGCTGCGAGAGACCTGGCAGCGGTCCAGCCTGGCGGAGCGGAATGCGGCACTTGATGACTCCCGAACAGCGCACGAGGAACTGGTCGAACGGCGGCGTGAGCGGCGCAACGCTCAGCAACGTGCCAGACGACTGGTTTTGAACGAGCTCCGGACGGTGCACCCGGTGTCGCAGCGAGAGGCGCCGATTCTGCAGGATCGGCGTCGCGAGCGGCAGCGTCGGGATAACGAAAGGCGGCGAAGGATGCGGATGGTCCGCAATCCCGGCTCTCCTCTGCTGGTGCGTTACAGCAGAGCGATGACGCCCCCTTCGCCGTCCACCGTGGCACGGAGGGCGGAATTAGCGTGACAACGACGGAGCGAGCGGCAACGCGCGTATCGTCGCGAGGTCCGGGCCCAGCGGCAGCAGTCACTGGACGGCACTGGAGAAATGATGACATCTGCGGAGGAGGCAGCGGCAAGCGCTGCAGAGTTCTCCGGATGTTGAAAGTTGCTGGTTACGCCGTGGCGTAATCTGCAGAAAGGGGAACATTATTGAAAGAAAATGAAGCGAATGAGAAATGAGTTTACATTGTGATTTCAAACAGAACTATAAATCCGAGAAGCATATCCCTCGCGGGGAAACAGCTTCTCGGAACGCGAAGGTTTAAATTATGTATATATTATATCAATAAACCGACTTTGTAACAAAAAAAGAAGTGGAGCTTGGGCAGTCGCGAGTGAGACCTCAACCAGAGCAGACGTGCCTCCGCGTCACTCTGTGGTAAGAGAAAATTTCTGTGAATAAAATCGAGAAAAGTGATGAAATTCTGGCGTAAAAGTGTAGTAGAAGTGCTTTTGAAAGCAAATACGGTGAAAGTCTGGTGAAAACGGGCGGAAATCTGCAAATTTCCACGGGAAAAGTGTGGCGTCATCGTGGCGTCATCCCGCGCATGCGATTTGTATGGGGAAATTTTGTGGCCGAAAAAAGACGCCAAACTCCATGATTTTGGCGGATTTTCTGTGAGATAAACAATAAACAGTGCATAAATTATCGTTTTCTGCAAGAAAACAGTGCACGTTGGGGAAAAGGCGGTCATAAGTCCAATTTTTTACATATATGGTAGGGTATTTTTGAACATGGTGATGAATTAAGAAATAGTTGACTAAGAAAAAGCCAAAATTACAGGGTTCTATTTTTAGTAGTTTTTGAGATATACGATGCCAAAGTTGAAAAAGTGCAAAAAAACGATGAAATTTCTGGACATTGAGCGTTCTTGTGTAATGGGATGTTTTGCTCTGTTTTTCTACAATATCATATGCAAATTGCATATAGTTCGAAAGATTATAAAGTTTTCATTGTTTTAAAGTTATTTAAATAAATTTATTTATAATAAAAAGAAAAAAAAATATTGTTTTTTTAAAATAAAAATAGGAAAAAAACATGTTTTTCAACTTTGGTAATGAATAAAAAAAAAGTATCAAAAAGTACCATCGCAAAATTTTCAGTAACGTTAGTTTAATATTTAAACAAACTTTTAAAGTCATTTCCAGCTGCGCATACTTGCGCACTCGTTTGTAAAATCAAATCTTGTAGGTAAACTTTTTTTACATATGGAGCCGCATGGTACCTGACGCTAGATATGTTAACTTATAAACATCACCGCCTCAATAATACTCACTACCCTTGCCACCTGTTTGTAAAATTTTACACCTGTGTTTTAGTTCAATAAAATTATGCTGTATATAGTACAGGTAGCTGCTAAGTTTTTATGCTAGCATAATATGTGAAAAGCCCCCCCTAAGGCAAAAAGAGCCGCCTCAATAACAGTGGTTACCCCCATTGAAGGTAACCACTGTTATTGAGGCGGCTTTTTTTGCCTTAGGGGAGGGGGGGGAGTTTCACATATTATGCTAGCATAAAAACTTAGCAGCTACCTGTACTATATACAGCATAATTTTATTGAATGATATATGGGATTCCCATATAACGTAATGGGATATAGGATGACATTAAGCTACCCATATCTTGTATAATTAGTTCTACTAGTTCACATTTAAGTTCATTCCAAACATAAAACGTATATAGACAACATGGCTTATTTCATCATTAAAGATATTTTAAAGCAAATCAATATTTCAAATTCAGTAAAAGAAAATACGGAAATTATTTTCAATTATATTCTGGAAGTGGTTAAAACAAGAAATTTGCTAGTAAAGTCTGTTCGACAAAGAATAAAATTGCTCTTAGTGAAAGCAAAACAATTGTACGATAGATCCAATCGACACCAAATGCGATTTGAAAAATATAATCAAAAGTGGCTAAATTCAAATTTTGATATTGTATGTCGAAGTGAAAGCACACAAAAGGAGAATGATAGCAGATTTGGAAGACCTCGTAAATCTTTCGAAATTATTGGCAAACGACAAAGACGGCGCAGAATCAGTGAAATAGAAAGTGATTTGGGTGAAAAATATAGTTTGGAAGAAGTGCTAGAATTTGCAAGAAAAATAGCTCGTAAAGAAAATAAGTTCGAAGTGGTATATCTGTTAGGAAGATTATTGAATCGATCATTCAACTTAAGTGAAAATCCGAGTCAAACACAGCTGATGAACGGAGAGGAGGCGTTTGGATTTTTAATTGATTATAATTTATCGAAAGATCAATACGAAGGAAGTCACCGGACAGATCCTTCACGATTTCCAACGTATAAAGAAGTGCAAAAAGCGAAAAAGTTATGAGTTCCTTCAGGTATACAAGTGAGCGAAAATAGTGTGAAAGTGAGAGTTCAATCTTTAGCAAATGTAACAGCAGAGCGGATAATAGAGATGCGAAGTGAGGTTATTGAAGAATATTTGGAACAAAAGAAGCTAAATTCGGCAAATTTGGTATTGTTGTGCAATTGGGGTATGGATGGTTCTACCGGACATTCACAGTATCACCAACATGTTAACAGTGAACAAGATGATAGAAATATTTTTATAACCGCTATGTGTCCAGTCCAGCTATTCATTATTGACGATACCGATGAGAAAAAAATCTTTTGGTTCAATACCAAAGCGCAAAGTAACAGATTTTGTAGACCAATTTCAATGGTTTTTGCAAATGAGACTAGGGAATTAGTACTTCAAACGAAAAGTGAAATAGAGAGTGAACTTACAAATTTGGAAACAAGGACAGTGCGCTTAAGCGGAGGGAAAAGTATAGAGTTGAAGTTCCAATTTTTGCTAACCATGATAGATGGAAAAGTGTTATCAATAATTACTGAAAATCCAACTATGTGCTGTCCAGTTTGTAGTGCTTCTCCTATACAAATGAATGATCTAGCAATGCTGGAAAACGGCTTTAATCCAATTCCATGTGCATTGAGCTACGGTATTTCACCCCTTCATTGCTGGCTACGGTTTTTTCAATGTATTTTGAACATTTCTTATCGTATCACTGTAAAAAAATGGAGGATTACTAAAGAGGATACCATAGAGGTCGAAAACCGGAAAAAAATTGTTCGCCAGCAATTGTATAATGCTTTTGGAGTGAAAGTGGATCAACCACGACCAGGATCTTCGGGAAACAGTACAGTAGGAAATGTTTGTCGACGTATTTTTTCAAATCCAAGCTTAGCAAGTTCATCTATGGATGTTGATGAAGATCTTATCGATAGGTTCAGAAACATTCTTATAGTCATCAGCTGCCAGAAGTCTATAGATGCTGTAGCATTTGGAAAATATTGTAATGCTACCTATAGAAAGTTTTTGGAGTTGTATAATTGGTATAAAATTCCAGCAACTGTTCACAAAGTTTTGGCTCATGCAGGAGACATCATATTGAATTCTCCTGTACCCATAGGATGTCTAGGAGAAGAAGCATTAGAATCACGTCACAAATGCTTCAGACGGGACAGAGCCACTCACGCAAGAAAATCATCACGAGTGTATAATTTAGAAGACACATTCATGCGTGCAATACATACCAGCGATCCAAAAATCAGCTCTATTTCACTTGGATTGAGAATGCGTCGAAAAAAACCGTCATCGTTCCCAGAAGTAGTTAAAAAATTCTTTTTGAATGACGATGAATATTGTATGACAGATCCTGAGCTATGGACAACAGATGATGAAAATCCTGTAGACATGATTTTAAATGAAGTCGAGAATGCAGAAATTGATGAAGGAGATGAACAAAAACAGTAGAAGATGTAATAAAGCTAAATTTTGAACAACAGAAGTAACAGAAGATTTTTTTTAAAATAAAACATACTAAATTCAAATTTTTTGCTAAAACGTTAAGAATCTATAAGACCTTGCGTGCCGCGTCACCCAAAAAATGGGTGATGAAAAATTGCCAAGAGCAATAAAAATAAACGTGAATAAAGTCAAAAATTCACCATAAACGTAGAACGTGAAGAATTAGTGCCGATGCAACCGTGGCTATGACATATGTACATGAAATGCTTGAATCATGGCGTTCTGTGGAATTTCCTAAAAAACGCTTGGCACGCAAGGTGTTTGAACTACAATCTATCAACATAGTATATGTAGATACAGTGGCACCCTCTGGATGTCCACTTCCAATAATCGTCTTAAATGAGTAATTGGTCAACATTCAACACATTTTGTAAGAAAAAACCAAGAAATTATGACAAAAAATACTTATGACCGCGATTTGTTCCTGGCTTCCCCACTGTGCAGTGGAGAACTGTGAAAATCAGTGAAATCAGTGGTCGGTCTGACAGGTCTAATGTCAGAGCAATAACTGCAATAAAAAGTGCAGTAAAATACCACGTGGGCAGTTTGACAGGTTTAATGTCAGAGTGATAACTGCAATAAAAGTGCAGTAAAATACCGCTTGGGCAGTCTGACAGGTCTAATGTCAGGGCGAAAGCTGCAATAATAATTGCAATAAATATCGTGTGGTCAATCTGACAGGTCATGTGTCAGAGCGAAAAGGGCGAAAGTTGCTAAAAAATAAAGTGCTAGAAAAAACTGCTTGACATTTACGACAGCTAGAAAAACTGCGTGAATCTTTTGACAGATCGCCTGTCAAAGCGAAAACTGCTGGATAAATGGGCCAGTCCCACTGAACGACGGCTTTATGGAGCTGCCACGCAGATTCAGGCGACTCGGGTCGGTAGAGGCGAGGGAGGAGGTTAATTCCTCGCTTTCCCCTTCCCCTTCTCGTCAAGCAGTAAAGTCCCAGAAGGTATTATTGGAGCGACTGCCAATAATACCCGAGGAGACTGCAGAGCCAGTGGCAGTTGAA
>NC_071293.1:14208138-14228138 GCF_943737925.1 Anopheles nili | reverse complement strand
ACGATAACGGAGGTGTCCAAAGGTCAGCTCAGTGTGGACAGAAACCACACGCTGAGCATAAGGACAAAAGCTGGCTTGATCTCGACTTTCAGTACACTCCGGGACAGCGAAAGCTTGGCCTTACGATCCTTTTGGTATAACGAGTTTTTAGCAAGAGGTATCAGAAAAGTTACCACAGGGATAACTGGCTTTTTTTTAAGATACAGTGTTTATTTAAACGAGTTAACAACAAACACCCCCTTCCTGGAGCCCGATACCCGTGAGGGACTTAAGGCTCCGGAAGACCCCATAACATCCTCCTCCTTCCTGTTTTTTCCGTTTTTCCTTCCTTCCTATTTCTTCACTTCCTCCATTCAACGATTCCACCCTTGAGAATCAATGCAAGTTCAACGGCCCGGCAGGTTTGCTTCGGCTGCCGCTGCAACCGAGGCCGCAGACCTCGCGCTTCGCCGTAGGTGACGCACGTCGTTCTCGTCCCGATGCTGGCCAGGCTCCGCCCGGAAATAGGGTTCCAACTCCTGCCGTCGTCTTTCACGATGCAGCTGGACCCGCTCCCGGATGAGCCGGCGACACTCTGCTGTTCCCGGTGATGGGGGAGGTTCTGGAGCTCGCTAGGCTCTACGTTGAGCCGCTTGCGCCCTTCTCGCAGCGTTCCGCCGCTCCCGACGTCCCTCAGCGAGCCCGGCTTGACGCTCGTTCTCGCGGATCTCGTCTTCGAGCTGCGACTCCGCCGCCCGGTTGGACCTCTCCTCGTTCCAGCACTGTTGAAGTTCAGCGGTGATCCGCCTGGCTGCCTCGCAGCCCCTGCTCCAACAGCCCTGGTCTCGCAGCAGGAACTCCTCGAAGCTCTCAACCGTGACGAGGTTGATTGTGTTCTCTGCAAGCAGCCGCTGCCTGACGTCTGCAAACCTGGGACACTCGAACATTGCGTGCTCGGCGTCCTCGACGGCTCCAGGGCACCACTGGCAATCCGGGGACGAGGTGAACCCCATGGCGCACAGGTAGTCCCGGAAAAATCCGTGACCAGAGAGGACCTGGGCCAGGTGGAAACTCACCTCTCCATACTTCCGCGAATGCCAGGTCCCGATGTTGGGTAAGACGCGATGTGCCCACCGCGTGTACCTGCTGGCACCGTTTTCAGCCGCATCCGCATCCCAACGCTGCTGCCACTGCTGCATGGTGGTGGCCCGTTCCGTCGCCCGGATCTCGTCGGTGGTACGGGTTCGAGCTGGGTCCAGTCGAGCCTCGTACACCCGGGCATCCTCCTTCATGACTTCGACGATCGGCAAAAGATCAGCGATCACGACCGCCGCCTCGTACCGTACCGTGCGAAAGATCCTCGCCACCCCTATCGCCATCCTGCGTTGTACTCGCTGCAGCATCCGTCGACACTCGCGCATGTCCACGGCGGTGTGCCAGACCTGGGCTGCATACCTCATGATGTAGGACGACACCGACGCAAGTAGCTTCCGCTTCGCCGCTGATGGTCCGCTGTGGTTTCGCATCAGTCTCGAAACAGCCTCCGCCACACGGAGCGCTTTCGCCGTAGCGTGCTCAACGTGCGGCTTCCACGAGAGGTGGTCGTGCAGCATCACGCCAAGGTAGCGGATGCTGCGGGCTGTTTGGACGTCGACGTCACCGATGCGAATTGACAGCGAGATCGGCCGCTGGACACTCGAGATGATAACGGCTTCCATTTTCGCCGGTGAAAGCTCCAGCCGATGTTGGGTCATCCAGGTCATCACAGACCGTACCGCTTCTTCCGCTGCTGCTGCTGCTGCCCCCGGGTCGTCACCACGTGCCACTAGCACGAGGTCATCCGCAAATCCAATCGCCTCCACCGTAGGGGGGAACTGCACGCTCAGTACCCCGTCGTACATTACGTTCCACAGGGTGGGGCCCAGGATAGATCCCTGTGGGACGCCGGCGGTGACATGGCGTACGACAGGGCCTTCGCTGGTGTTGTAGTGCAGCTCTCGTCCGTGAAAGTAGCTCCGAAGAATCCGCTGAATGCCTTCAGGTACTCGCTTCGCCTGAAGCGCGAGGGCAATCGACTGCCAGCTCGCTGTATTGAAGGCATTGCGAATGTCCAGAGTGACGACCAGTAGAAATCTATGAACCCCGTGTCCAGTTCGGCCAAAGGACATGGCCGTGCTACCAGCCTGCACGATTCGGGCTACCGCGTCCACCGTTGAACGTCCCCTGCGGAACCCGTACTGCCGGTCGGACAGCATCTGCCCAGACGTGCTTTCCAGGTGCTCATTGAGGCGCTCGAGGATGAGCCTCTCCAGTACCTTTCCCACCGTGTCTAGCATACACAGTGGGCGGTACGACGAGCTCTCGCCCGGAGGCTTCCCCGGTTTCGGAATGAGCACCAGTCGCTGTCTCTTCCATGCCGCGGGAAACAAAGCACGATCGAGACAGCCCTGGTAAAGCCTTCGCAGCACGTCTGGGTGTTCACTTATCAGCACCTTCACAGCAGCGTTCGGGATGCCGTCGAGGCCTGGTGCCTTCCTCGAACTCATCCGCGATGCTATCACTTGTAGTTCCTCGATGGTCGCAGGACGGAGGGTGTTCTCTCCGGGAGCAAGGTGGCTTGGCTCTGGCCAGTCGAAGGACGGGTGTTCTGGGAACAGGTCAGCAACAATGCGATCCAAGGTCGCTCGGTCAGTCTCCGGTGGTGCACGACTGCCACGGAGAGACGTGAGTACGACCTGGTACACTGCCCCAAACACATCATCCTCAACGGCGTCGATCAACTCCTGGAACCGCCGTTCCTTGCTCCGTCGAATCTCCTTCTGCAGCGTTCGTCGTGCAGCCAGATGACTTGCTGCAGCGACCTCACGCTCTGGCGCGTTCGACATGCGCAGAGCGTGGTCCCGGGCTACTCTGCAGGCCTGCTGCAGCTGTGAGATTTCCGGAGTCCACCAGAACACATTGCTTCGACGTCCGTGCTGTCGCGGGTTTACTCTCTGCATTGTCTCGTCACAAGCTCCAGCCAAAGCTTTGACGAGCGTCGCAGGGCAGACAGCAGCCTCGGTGATCTTCCAGCCCTTGAGGGCCTCGCGATAGCAACCCGCGTGGAATTGACCCATTTTCCAGCAGCGGCCAACCTGCCGTTGACTTATTTGGGTTCCCCGTCGTCTCTCGTGCCTCGTTTGATGCGGTGCGTCGGCAATGAAGCAGATGCACGCGTGGTCACTCGCCGTATATGCTGGAAGCAAACACCAGGAATCGGGGCGAGCGATGGACATGCTCGCAAACGTAACGTCGACTATGCTGGGCCTTGCCACACCATTCCCAAAGAAGGTTGGCTGGCTTCCGCTGTTCAGCAACCTCAGGTTCAGGAGCTCAGCGGTCGCGAGAAGCTCCTCGCCGCGGGTCGACGTTCGTTCGCTGCCCCATTCCTCGTGCCAGGCATTGAAGTCGCCTGCCAGGACCACCTTTGCGTGATTGAGCGCCTCAAGCTTCAAGGAAGGTCGTAAACTCGCCGATAGTGAGGCGGGGAGGAGCGTAGCAACTGATGAACGTTATTCCGGCAACGTCAGCAGCCACCATTCCGGGAACGGAGGTCCTCCACACCCGCTGAATTAGATGTGGTCCGGTGACTACTACTGCTACGCTACCCCCAGAGTCGCACGCCCACTTCGGGTTGTTATTCGGACCGCGTCTGACCTCCGAAAGTAGCAGCACATCCGCATTCTGCTCCACTGCCGTTTGTAGGATTAAGTCCTGCGCCGTCCGCGCTCGTCCCAGGTTGTGCTGGAGGCACTTTACGGGCATGACGCTGGCTGCTGCGACACGCAGAGGCGATGCCCAATGCGATGAGGCCCGCCACACTTCATACACCTGACCTCGGAGGTGCATTCCACAGCGATGTGGCCCTCCTGGCCACAGCGGATGCATTTGCCGCGACGATCGCTGTTGCGGCATCCTTGGGCCATATGGCCGCGCTCGAGGCAGCGGAAGCAACGCTGCTGTTCAGCAGCTCGCTGCGGCAGTAGCACACGAAGACTTGCTGGCCATCCAGTTGGCGAGCGTTGGCCAGCGGCAGCTTGACCTTCGCTCGCTTGGTGCCGTTGTACAGTTCCAACAATTGGACGTGGGCAACTCCGGCAGGGCGGCCAAGCTTACCGTTGATAGCCGCGGTGATGTCCTCCGCGGTTGCCAGCGGGTCCACATCGAGGACCAGCAGCTCGCCCATCTCAGTAACGACTCGGGAGCGGCCTTGCTCACCGAGGACAGCATTCACGCGCTCGCAGAGCGCCGCCGAGTCAATCGAGCGGTCGATCTCTACTCGGAGTCGGCCGGCTCCGGTGCGTTGGCCGATTCCTATCTTTGTCCTCACGTCTTGTAGTTCCGGCGCCTGACGAAGATGGAGATACATGTCCGTCCACGTCTTTCCGGCTGCCGCCGTGACCTCAATCTTATCCGCCGTTATTTGGTGGCGGGGCTTCCTGCGCAGCTGCGCTGCCTGGGCCTGTTGCGGTTGGCCAGACCACACCTGCTGGACCGGTCGGTTCCACGAGCCGAGATTCGACGGTGCCTTCACTGGGTGCTGCTGCTGCCGCTGCTGCTGCTGCTGCCGCTGCTGCTGCTGCTGCTGCCGCTGCTGCTGCTGCTGCCGCTGCTGTTGCTGCTGCCGCTGCCGCTGCTGCTGCTCTTGCTCACGGAGCTGCTTCCGTTCGCGTTGCCGCCTACGGCGCTGAGTGGCAGTCAGCCATCCGCCAACTGTCTCTTGCCGTTGTTGCTGCTGCTGCTGTTGTTGCTGCTGCTGTTGTTGCTGCCGTTGCTGTTGCTGCCGCTGGGCATGATGCGGCGGCTGCGGCAGTTCCGACATGGCTTGCTTCCTTTGGGTCGGGACGCTGGAGCAGTTTTAGCGGCTAGTAGCTCCGCTAACAGCTCCCGATTCTCCTTGGCGAGCACGGCGTTATCCCGCCGCAGCTGCGCTATCTCTTCGCTGAGCATTCTCAGCGCTTCAGCCATTTGGGCCATTTCTCCGGGATGGCCCTGCGGCTGCAAATCTTTGGTCATTTTCGGATCTTCTTCTTCCTCTGCTAGGGCCGGGAGCTTTCGGACTACCACTACCGGCGATAGTGGTTCTGCTGCCCGGCGGTACGGGGAAGGCGGCTGCGTGCTCTCCTCCGAATTCTCTCCTGATAGCAGGCGCTTCGAGCGCCTTACAGGGTCCATCCCGCAATCAGTCCATGGACTGATGCAGGGATGGGGGTGCTCGCCACGCTGTTACTCCGGGACACTCAGGGCGCTCACGGGGGGCTCACGGCACTCGCGGAACTCACGGGCGCTCACGACACTCACAGAACTCGCGGGCACTCACTGGCACACCCGAGCACTCAGTGTGTGAGCCACCCACCGTTTTGCCCCCTGGGAAGGGCCTCGAAAAGTTGCCTGTTGGGAATTCTGGTTTCGCCCACTAACGGTCAATTTGAAAAATAATTATTTTTCGGTAACCGTCACTTTCGCCACAAGTTTGAAAAAATTCAGCCGAGTTTGACTGATTTTTCGCCTTGACACCTGAACCTAGAGGCGTAGATGTGGCCAAAAAGGCGCCGCGTCTTTACAGATGCCCCACGCTGGAGCGCTAGCGCTCCGCACTTTCCCGGCGCTTTTCTCGGTCGGGAAAACGCCGATTCCTATGGTTTTTTCGTTTATCTCCCTAGATTTCGTCGGAATCTTCCCTTTAAGACACTTTTCACCCGGTTTTATTAATTCACTATAGGTTTGTTTTTATTACCGATACGGAGCGACGTGGAGGCACGTCCGCACAGCTCAAATGACAGTTCACCTCTACAGGGATAACTGGCTTGTGGCCGCCAAGCGTTCATAGCGACAAGGCTTTTTGATCCTTCGATGTCGGCTCTTCCTATCATTGTGAAGCAAAATTCACCAAGCGTAGGATTGTTCACCCTTTCAAGGGAACGTGAGCTGGGTTTAGACCGTCGTGAGACAGGTTAGTTTTACCCTACTGGTGTGTGCCGCGCGCAGCTATCCTAACGGAATTCCTGTGCAGTACGAGAGGAACCACAGGTACGGACCACTGGCTCAATACTAGTTCGACCGGACTTTGGTATGAAGCTACGTCCGCTGGATTATGCCTGAACGCCTCTAAGGTCGTAGCCAAACCGAGCCGATAGCGCCTCCAACCCCCATTAGGTGATCGTAAGCTAGCGGGCCTATCAACCCTCCGAGACCCGCCGGGGCTTCGCCTGAACCCCTGCGTCTCATCCCCCGTTACACACTGGGCCGCATCGCGCGGGTCGCACTCGAACGTGCTAGTACCTTACCACAGGGAACGCCGGAGTCCGTCGGCCCCGTCGACCGTGGATACACCTAGTTTCGACACCTACCGACCGCCCGCAAACGACGGGACTTCAGGCTGGGAGACGCGAGTTGCAGAGAGGCGTACGCTTCGATCCTCTCACTCTACCCATGCTTGGTGGTTTGCCACACGACGTGGCGAGATGCGATGGTGTGGACGCATGGCGGTGGCCCTCCACACGGGGGTCATCACGCGTGCGTAAGGTACCTGCAGCAGGTGCAGGTGCCTGGGTGCGTGCCATGGTGATGATGGTACCACCTAGTCGGGAGTGTGCGGGAGTCACACACCGGCTGCGCGCCACCTGTGGGAGCTTGCTCCTGCAAGGTGCCGCAAGTCGCTTGGGTAAGGCGACGCTGCACATACGTGGTGCTATGTGCAGAAGGGTGTGCTGCTGTGGTGTGTCCTAGTGGGTGGTGTGCTTGTGCCCCAGACATGGGGTGCATGTGCGCTACTGGCTGGGGTGCACCATAGCTACCCGAATGGAGCGATAGAGAGGTGAGCTTTAGCGGGTCAAGTCCATTGGGCTTGATCCGCGAAAAGCACTAAGTCCCGAAAGTCGAAGCCCGGGTTGCTATGGTGTGCGAAAAGCTGCATTTAATGTTGAAAAAAAGTACAAGTCCCAAAACTTGACTTCTCGAAAAATTTCAACTTGTTGCATAGCACCAGGCGTACACACGGAGGAGATTGTTGCGAGACGAACACGCTGTTGGAAGACAACCGAATGCACGCGGGATTGCTCACGGAGCAAGCGCAAGCACGTGAAACAGCTTGCACGGGTGATGAACCACATTGGACGAGTGACGGTTACCGGTTACCAGTGGGTTAACCATGTTGTAACGGGCTAAGGGGCCTGTAAAGCCAGAGTGTACGGAGTTCAGATGGCTAGGTGCGCATGCAGGCATCGTGGTTTTGATGGTTTGCGCAGAGTTGTAGCACGGCAGAGAGTACGCAGGAGAAGTATCAGCCCAATCGGACGATATATATATATATATATATATATATATATATATATATATATATATATATATATATATATATATATATATATATATATATATATATATATATATATATATATATATATATATATATATGTAGATTTATATTTACCCCGGTGACATGCTAATTGGGAGATACATTCTGTTGCGCCCATAGAAAATCGACCAAGTTGTGAGGCTCGAGGCCCCTAAGGGGAAAAATCTTAAGACATTCGGTGCATTTTTCTGGGTGTTTGCGTTTTTCTTAAAGTCGCTGGATGCTCGCGCTGGAGTCTATGTTCTAAGCAACAGAAAACCGTTACCGAGCGTTATCGAATTGATAGTTGTAAAAATGGTTTTAATATAGAGAACTGGATGTCCGCTTGATATATCTATTATATAATCTATATATTTGTAAGAAACTTATCCAAAATGAACTTTTCTTTTAACCGAATATTCCTTTTAAAGAAGAAAAAGATTGTTAGAACATATTTTTATTTCTTCGATTCCCAAGCATTACTTGTTACATTCTCCCTGTAATTCCGAGCATAGTAGATGCGTGAGCTCATTAAAGATGGGATGTTCCTTTCAGCAAGCTAGTTTTCTTAATATTTCTGAAACGTTTTGGCCAAATCCAGTCGAAACGCATGGCTCAGAATCAACTGGCGACGATCGACACGAACTCGCCTTGAAATTGAGTAAAATCTCCTCAACACTGTTGGGCGCTGAGAAATAATAAATAGATAAGCTTTACTGCATTTGATAGCAAACTCATTTCAAACTTTGACTTATCCTATCACACTGGCATACGTTATCTTCTATCCCCACGTCTCGAGAAAATCGAAAGCAGCGTGTGCGCGAACTCCATCCGTATTTTTAATTGAATTTTTCCTTGGTAAGTGAGTATATTATATCGCCCAAACCAGTGAATACTAATTTACTTTCTTCACGAATAGTCTAACAACAAAACTATTCCTAAGACTTCAAAATAAGAGCACTGATCGCTTTCCAAGTTTGAAATGATTCTGAAAATTGCCGATTTTGAAGTGGACTTGGGCGTGTAAACACAAGGGCTAAATCGCTGATCAGAAGCGATTTATGAATAGTGGTCAAACAAACGATCATATATCAAAAGCTCTGCATTTTGTAAAAAATAAATATGTTTTCATGAGTTTCTTCCAGCAAACATAATAAACATAATCAATAATAACAAAAGTTTATTATATGTTTGAATTTTAGAAAACCTATCATTGTAAATTAATAGAGATTTGTACTATTTATTGAACAAGCTAGTTTATGTATCATTTAGGTTAAAATGTCCAATAACACTAGAAACATCCGGGCGTAAGCAAAGACGCTTTTCGATTCGAGCGCATTTTAACTCCTCTGATACATGGAGTTTTCATACATGACCTTGTCACACAATCGAACGGTTTCATTTCTTCGGCTGAGAAAAATTTTCAAGCATGCCGATCATTCTGGCTCATCAAAACACGAGCGAGACCGCTGCACAAGATTTATAGCATCCCGTTTTGTTTAGCACATGCACCGCGGTTTCCCCCTCCATTCGACGAGCATTTTACCTGAGCGTAAAAACAGCTCCAGAGAATAAGCCCATCGTTTGGCTCTCACAAGCCATTTGCGTTCCCATCGCGCAAAATTGCGGTCGAGCAACGGTTCCCTGCCGACAAAATCAGTCAAAAAATCCCCTGAACAAACCCCGAACACTCCCTGTTCGGGCGACATCTGTTCAGGGTCGGTGTTCGGGCGGCTCGGTTCGTTCGGTTTTCTTGGTTTGTTCAGTTTGTTCTCATATTTTCATCGTCTCTCCCTTCTCATATTTTTTCGGTCTCTTCCCTTCTCAAAAGAGAGCGCGAACCGTGCGAGCGAAAATAGTATGCGCTTACGGCTGCGCTCTCTTTCAGAAAAAACGCGCAGACCAGACAACGTACACAGGAATACATGTCACTTTATTGTCTTCTTGAATTTTGGTTGTTCTTTTTACCAACGCCTTGGTTTTGGCAGCGGTGGTGTCTTTTAGCTGCGTGAACGGGGTGTACAAACTTACGGATTTCGGATGTGGCTTGGTTATTTACCTGAAGTCGTTTTAAGATTTTTTAGCAGAAGAGAGCGATTTATTATTCGCTAGTGGTATTTATAGCCCCTGGTGCATTGTGAGTGCTTGAGCGCCGTAATTTGAGGGCTCCTGGCACTCACTAAATGACGGCGTATACTTAACGAAGTGTCGCTTTGCCTGTCATAAGTGTAAACACGGGAAAAAAACGCCATTGTCGCCTAGTAGCACTGTTTTCCTGCATCGTCCAACTGCATGAAGCTCACATCTTTCAGCAGTATTTCCAGCGGTGAAATGCTGTAACATAATTTACTCGTCAAACAGCAGCAGACATGAAACAAGATAATGAAATTATTATTAGAAACCAGTTAAGACTCCAACTGCGATGATTTTTAACCTACCTCAACGGTAATGCTTGCAAATCGACCTTCCGCTAGGAACAGCACTGGGATACTGGCAGTTGACGTTTTTTCTTGAACTTACGCTCGCTCGGTTTTCGCTCGCTCGGTGCAGACGACCACCACGCTGATATCCAAAACCGCATACACATGGAAGAAAATCACGTGAAACAGGTAATAAAAGAGAGAGAGAGATTCGAGCTTCGGGCCCATATTGGCTCGGATTTGTCGGTAGGGGTTGAGCAACGGTTGAGCAGGCGAATGTTGCTCGACAGCGCAATCGGGAAACACGAGCGCCTTCGTGCCTTTTCGGGTTGCTTTCAGTACGTTTTTTCTAGTGCGGTGGTTTTTCTTTCATTCGCCCTTCCCCGCATTCTAGAGAGATCGACACGCTCTGTCTCTCCTTAAGCCAAACACATGCAGTTTTGAGTTATGCGTAGTGTTTCTTCTTCTTCTTTCTTGGCCCGCTCATAGTTGAGCACGTCGTGCTGACATGGCCAGGTTGCCAATCAGTTTCCAGGAAACTCGGTCCAGGACTGCTCTCCTCCACCCCCGGCTGCACCCAATCTCCGACAGGTCCTGCTCCACTTGATCCAGCCACCGAACTCGCTGCGCTCCTCTGCGCCTCGTGCCGAACGGGTCGCTGGCGAGCACCTTCTTGGTGGGGCATGAGTCCGGCATCCTCATGACATGCCCCAACCACCGAATTCTGCCGGCCTTCGCCACCGTCAGGATGTCCGGCTCGCCATACAGCTCAGCTAGCTCGTGGTTCATTCTCCTTCTCCACACGCCCTGCTCACAAATACCGCCAAAGATAGTCCGTAGCACCCGCCGCTCGAAAATGGCGAGAGCGTTGGCGTCCTCCGCCCGTATCGTCCAGGACTCATGGCCATAGAGGACTACCGTGCGTATCAGTGTGCGATATATCGTGCATTTCGTGTGTTGCTGGAGTCTTCTGGATCGTAAGAGTTTATGGAGCCCATAGTAGGCACGATTTCCCTGAACAATGCGTCTTCGAATTTCGCTGTTCACATTATTGTCCGAAGTGACGATCGTACCAAGATAGCAGAACTCCTCTACCACTTCAAGATCGTCACCATCAACTGTTACTCTGCTTCCAAGTCGGACTCTATCCCGATCAGAGCCACCGGCAAGCAGGTACTTGGTCTTCGACGCATTGATCCTCAATCCAATCCTAGCGGCCTCGCGTTTCAGTCGAGTGTACGCCTCGCATACTGCCACAGATGTCCTTCCGATGATGTCAATGTCATCCGCGAAGCCCAGGAATTGGAGAGATCGGGAGCTCTGTTGGCAGGGTAGTAGCAATACTACACTGATACGGGAATGGATCCGAAGCTTCTAGAAAGATAACATAGGCTTTCCATTCCCTACACTTACCCAATACGTCCACGACGTACAGAGCGGTAACAAGTCTCTCCGAATATCTGAGCTTGGGTATACGGGGAAACCCAACCCCTTGGGAGGATGGGTGATATGGCTGAATTGGGAGGAGGGAGAGATACCAGCGTCTGTTCTCCATGTCAGGGGCGGCTGGTTCTCTCTTTTGTCCTGGCTTCACACGGGACTTCAAACAGCTGTGAAGCGTAGGTCCTCCGACGAGACAGGGGGTTGGGGGAGAGGCCTTGCAAGCCACCACCAATACAAAAGCAACGTACAGAAACCAAGAAGGTAATTCGATTCGGAACTACGGCAAACGACCTACGCTACGAAAAAGGATTAATGATTGGAAACTTGGAACATGGCGTAGTGTTTACGTTTATTCATTTTCTTCCTGCATGGCTTACACACGTGAGGTTCTTCCACCGAATCGCTTGAATGCAACGGCGGCGTCGTTAAGAAGACTTCAAATTTGCTAGGAAGCACGGTAGCAAAGCTGTAGTTCAGCGTTTGTAGATATCGTTCAGCGGCATTTGAATTGGCGGTATGCATCAAATTCCATCTTAGGCAGTCTTCTTAAACAGCATATGCGGCGAATAAATGGTGTTGATTTTTCCTCTCAACGCGTAAAAGCCAACATATAATCAGAAAACATCGATTAGAAGATGTAATCATATGTTTAAGAACAATGCTTATAAGCTTACCTGTGTAGTTTAACCCAGAAACGACAAGTCCTCAAGAACAACACTTTCACACTGCGGTGGTTGGTTTGGACTGAAAATTCTCTAAGTCCCCTTCGCTGGCGCGTCTTTCAACCACCGAATGTGGATGCACGCGCACACTCTGACAAAACTGTCTGAATTTATGCTCAACACATGCTCAATTTCCAGTTCAGCTAGCGTTATGAAAGCGAGAAGCAGATAGTACCGAGCTTTTGTCTCTTTCTGGCTACCGGAGATCTTCGCCAAAATGCTTCCTGGGTTGCACTCTTTGATTTGGCTGTGCGCTGTCGTAGGGTGAACCCTTTGTTTATTTAGGTCTCGACCCGCGCAGGCCGTTCTACCTGTGTTTGGGTTGCCCTTACCTTTTTCGCCCACGTTGACAGTACCCGTGCAATTGCTACTGCTATTCCATTTTTGAGGTAATGTTTTATGATCAGCGATCGCATGTGGACAATGATTACGGTACAGGCATGATATTTTACCAGCGGCATAGACCAAAACACGTATGAAATGCAAACCGCAAACCATATCGTCATTGGGATTCTCAATCTAACTCCCTTGATTTGTATCTATGAAACGATAGTAAACAAAATAACACCCATGTTTCCTATCACCGATGCAAACGATGCATGCAATCTACCATATGAATCTACACCCGATATACAATCACTGCGTAAGTTATGCGTATTGCATGGAAGCATTCGTAAATCAAGTGCTCACATACATTACAATCAATCCCCACTCCCGATCTATTTTTGGACGCATGCATCGCCGCCATCGATCTTGGCCCACACGTAAATCAAAAGGCAATGCATACCCCTTAAGGTTGAAGACGCCAGATTGCTCAACCCATCGACGCTGAAGACCCATCGCCCGCCCGACCAGCCATATCGACATCGGTTCCCTGTATTCTTCCAAGTCTCAACAGCCCCTTCAAATTAACAAAAATAAAATTTGCCCTTCCATAGCTCTAGTACCAGCGCACGTGGCAACGGACGGTACCTGAGCTGGATCGACAAAGCATGTGTGACAGTACACGCCGGCGGGGGGAAAGAACCCAAATCGCGAAGGAAGCGAAAATGAAAGAACCCATAATAGAATGCAACGCCCCTACTTGGACCATAAGTGCACGAAATTAAAACTTCATATTTTTGAAGAAAAATAAGAAGTTTGGAAACAAACTGCAGCTGGGCGAGTGTACCGTGAAATAGTTGTCCGAAATAAAACCAATTTAATAAATAATAGTTGCTTTTCAGAATGTGCAAACTAGTGCAATGCTTTAAAAAAACTATTTCGAAGTGATAGATATAGTTTGCAGCTTGCTGTTAACGAAGTTCGTGCGAAAATCCGCGATATATTCCACTAAGGCGTTCGGGTGAGTTTAACCATATGAGCCTGCGCAAATGAAGTTGGTGCTTTAAATTTACTTATTATTTTCAGATAATCACAGCTGTTTGGATTCAATTCATTCAACGGAAGATCCAAAATCAACGAACGACACGAACGGGATCGTGAAAAGGATCGAAAGAATCTAAATAAGATAAGTTTATATTCCGTGCTTACTGTGAAGTGAAACCATCAAATAATCGATATTGTTTCTTTTCGTGTGTACTTTGTAGATCCTGCAATCGAAGGAGCGAAGAATAAACGCAGGAGCCACTTCCATACGCGTTATTCCGTCAAAAAGCTGAAATGCCGGTGATCCGAACCTCAACAAGGAAGGAAGAAGAACACGAAGAAGAAGAGTGCGGTAAGTGTGGTGAATAATATTACTAGCGCAGTTTTAACTAACGCAATTTGTTTTATAATTACAGATCATGGCTTTACCGGTGGGTGAGACATTTTAAAATCATGTAAGATGTATGTTAATATTAATAAAATAAGTTTATTCGTAAAAAATGGGTCTATTATTTTCATATATGCTGAGATATCACAAAAGGGCTTGTAAATACAAAACAAAATGTCACAAGGGTGCTGCGCAACACATCAATGTATCTCCCGTTAAGGGTGCAAAATTACTTCCGTCGGGAGATAATTGGGCAGCCCGTTTATCTCCCGATAAGGCGCAACTTGGCCCGATTTGCTGCTTGGCTACCGGGGAGGTGATAAGCTCATGTAACGTCGAGACGAATGATACATCGCAAATTTTGCTTGTGTTGCCGCTAAGCAGCTGCGATGCTACATTTAGCTACATGTTGCCATTAAGCAGTGCTGAATAATGACTGAAAATATAATCTTAAGGGGCATCGAATTAAGCGCTGCTTAATAGCAGAATGTTCCTTATTTGTCGCACTGGGATCATCCCTGAAAAGAGAATATTAGTATCTTAAAACTATTAATGATGTCCGATTTGGCTCAAATTTAACAGCCATTTTTATGTTTACATTCGGCAAAAGTATTCAAAGCTTTAACCACCCCGGCGAAGTAAAAAGTAAAGCATACAACCGCGCGTCTAGCAAATCTATAAGAATTACTAAACTATACAAAAACTACCGATTGGACTAAAATTTGGAATGCATGCCTCGTTTTCATTTCTATAAAAGAATCTGAAACGTCAGCTACTCCGGTGGGGAAGAAAGAGGGATCATACAACCTTCCATAAAAAGCCATACTGTTCACTTAAAATTACAAAACAGAAATCTTTCCGAAATTTAGAACACATGCTTCGTTTTTTATTTTGCAAAACAATCCAAAACTTCAACCAAACTGTTCAAGAAAAAAGAAAGGAATCCATACAACCTTCCCGTCAAAAAAGAATATAGTAATCGCCTAACAAACGACGACCGACATTTTTGGCAATCCGAAAAAAATACTTCTTTTAACTTTTTGGAGCAAAAACCATAGTTTCAGATACCTCGATGCAATAGGGCTACCACTCTTCTGTACCACTCTCTACCCCTATTATGAAACAATAGTATGCCTTTTAATGGCTATACAAAATTCAGATGATGACCTATTTGACTAAATATGTTTTAAAATCTTTTTGTGAAGAAGCCAAGCCTTTCTGCTTCTGAAAAATACAAAAGTACAAAATACAAATGACATCTGATTTGACCTAAATATTGCGCATGCGTTTTTTAAACATTCTATATTGTATGTGATGAAAAATAAGTTTCCCGGTCAGGCGATTTTTTACCAGATTGTGGTGGTATCACGGCATACGTTTGTTGTCATAGGCGCTGGAGAGCTTAGCGTGTCCTATTTCTCTCTTGGCTCTCTTGACCAATCCATATAAAAAATCGTGAAAAAATTCGCTGGACGTAGAGAATTTCACCAGTATATTTAAGTAGTGTTAGTTCAGAACGTATAAGCCAGAACAGAATACAATAGAGAAACAAAACAACTAATTCAATAGAAATAGCTCGTGCGCATGCATGCACGCGTCATCGATGCGCCGTTCTTCAGGACGGACATGTCCGTACCCCGTCAACAACGTTCGGCTAAGCGTGAACGGACATGTCCGTCCCCCGTCAACAATGATCGGCTGAGCAAGGACGGACATGTCCGTCCCCCGTGTTAAGAGAAGTGTTAAGAGAGAAATGATATATTTTGCCATCATTAAATATTCACTATGGACTACAAAGTTGACAAGTGTACAAAGCTTCAAAGTTTTACAATACAAAGTTAGGAGTACAAGTTTCCCGGTTTTGTGCTAAAGGGGGTGGTATATTTTTTCATCACAAAATAGTCACTAAGGACTACAAATGTCGTCGAAATCAACTCTATTTTTACCACCTGTTGCTAATATTCGTGAGAGTCCGCCCTCTACTTCGGATTTGCGATCAAGAGAGTTTATTGAACGTCGTTATATGCGTTTTAAAAGCGCTCTTTATTCCCACTGGTTTTTAGTGTTCGACTGGCGATCTTCACCCGATCCTGCTTATGGCGCGTGTCCACCATTCGGACCAAGCTAGAAGAATGAGCGACTGGAATTGAGTGAATGAGTCTCGACGACAGTTTCAAATGTAAACAGTTTTGAACGGGACTGTATTTACAATAACACTTTTATTCCATAGCAAAAGGAGATATTTAATTGAATTTTTTAGATTTGTTTTTAAATAGAAAAACAAAATATACAAACGAGTGCAATGAGCACCACGTAAGTTTTGTGTGTCCATTGCTCGGACCAAACCAGCAAGCGAATTCCATACATTTTTTGACAATTGATGTGTCAACAGCTGGTCCGATGGGCAACTCATTCGATCAGCCCGATAGGTGGACACGAGCCATTATATATAGGCATTTCGCCAGGAGCCCTGTATTCCTTGTCGAAATTTGCCGCGGCCCTGTGGGCATTTGTGGTGACAGCGGCTGTTAGAATAGAACCTTTTCTAACATCACCCATTACAGTGAGTTTCAAAATTTCAGTTCTATAAGCGAAGACTAAATAGTTGTCATTTCACAAAATATAGAAAAATTATAAAAAAAATACATATGGCTTCTAATTCGATTGAAACACGCCTGTAGGAAACAAAAAGGGATGTAATATATGTAATCGATGGAGCTGTCACGGATATGATCATCCAGGCGATCTTTGGAGATCTAGAACAGCTTTCTCATACTGGAGTGCTGGAAACTTTGAGGCCTAATCTTGGGTAGGGGGACACTCAATGCTCTTGCATAGCAACACGAAGCGTTAGGTTTGCTTAACAGACAGTGAGTCTGTCGTTCTGACCAGATTTTCTTTAATTATACTCAATTATAGTTTTGGCACATCCGAATTATTTTTAAACAAATGTTTTGTGTTGATGGTTAGATAGGTTTATATATCCAGCTTGTTCAACAACTTAGTAAACTCTGTCAAATGATGCCAAATGATCAAAATAATATAAATGCTTAATTGGCTGTCTGTTTGGGTGGCTACTTTGAGTTTTTTCGGCTATGTGGTGTCGCTTTACATTACTGCATTGGTCATGCATTCTTTGCTTGAATGTGGGACACAATGTGTTTGCGAAGTGGTTCGATTTTAATGTGCTGCAATAGTAACAGTCTTCATTAAAGCAGAGTGCTTAGCAGGCATGCTACAGGGGTTTCCAAAGAGCCTTCTGTCTGTATTACCAAAAAATAATTCCGTCATAGCAATATAGTTAGATCTGGCTGAATATAGGTGAGGATAATTCTTCTTACTCTAAATTTTTAGCAGTAAAGTTTCTTTTCCCTAAGCGAAGAGAAACAAGAGCTCCCATTTAAGCTCTTCCTATAAGAGTGTTGGAAAATATGATGAAGCACTCCAATCATGTCACGATCAAGCGTATATGAGTGAAGGGCAAACAATACTTTTTCGCAAGATTGAAAAAACATGCTCCAAATAACATATGTTATCTATTTTTACTAGAACTTGGCATGTTCACAAAAACATAATCCATGCAAGAAGTAGCAAAGTATGAGCATCCCCATTGCGGGAATGGGGCATATAGGAGCCCTTACAATCCTCACATCCTGGAACGTTAAAAATCGCTCTGCAATACAAATGTTTTTTTTATAACTTAACACCTTGAGTGCCGCGATAAAGTGGGTGCCGAAAAATTTTTAATAACGCCATGTCACCCATCTATGGGTGACGGAAAAAACGCTTGAGCCTTACAAACAATTTTGAATATTTAGAACAGATTCTTCTGCTTCTTCTTCATATTCTATTTTTTTCTTCTTCTTATTCTCCATCTTTACTGGCACGCTCGCAATTGAGCACGTCGTACTGACATGATCTACTTTGCTATGCTTAGCCAAGGCTTTCATGACATACTTACTTATTACTCGTAGCTGCAGAGCCAGTCCTGCGTACTGGTGGAGGCACTAAGGGGCAGCCCGGAACAAACCGCGGTGATAACTATTTTTTTTTCATAACTAAGCTACAATTTGCAACAAAATAGATTCAAAAGTGCTTTTATAACAAAACTAAGCATTTTTGGATGTTTTGGATTTCCAGAGGACGCCACTGTGCACAGTTTTTCCTTGTTTCAGGTGCATTTTGTATCAATCGCTGTAGATGACAGTGTTATTGTTAACGATTATTTATTTGAATTTGAATCCTAAACATGTTGAATGCTTTAATCGTGTTAAAAATACAATAAAAAAACTAAAAAAGTTTCTAAAAAAACTAATTCCATGAGGTCATATATATGTCATATCACATGATCTCTATATATCTCTCTTTTTTGGTATTTAAATTGTATTTTTGTACTTAATATGCAAATTCATTAAAATAAAGATGTGCATAAGTTATTATATTATTTACTTTTTCAATGCATTGTATCTAACTCAAGTTTAAGTATTAGATAAATGCACATCCACCTTAAAAATGGAATTGTCGTTGAACGCAAATATAAAACCAACATTGATTAAAATGTTAGTTTATAAGGAAAAAATAATCAATTAAAAGATATTAAAAGCTTCACTCATAGTAGCTACATTGCAAATTATTATGTTTCTACTCCGTAAAAACAATTTTGATAGTACAATAACATAATCTCATTTTATGTTTGCTAGAGGAAAAATCATTGTTTTCCTGAAACGTTCACCTTGCGAATATATCTGCTTCCTTCTTATGCAAATTTGATTACTACTAGTCTGTAGTCCTATTTCTTGTAGTCCTCCTTCTTGTGCTTAATGATATCTAGTGTCTGTAACAGCAAAGTAAATATATAATCATTTGCAACAAAAAGGTAGTATCTTAGATCTGAAACCATCTCATCCATCTGATGGGTTACAAAACAGCAAGGATATCATATGAATTTATACAGTGGTGTGAGCAATGGAATATGCAAAAAGGTATGTTGCTGATTAAACATGAAATTGTACATTTACATTTCGTTAAACATTACAGGAAATATTATTTTAAAAAAGCAAAGGAAAATCATACTTTTTGATGAAGTTAATATTCTCTTTAAGTTGAATTTTTCTGCACCCTACTCTAAAGATCATTGCATAACCGTAGCATAAATGTAAATGTCAATATGGCAAAACATTCAATAGAAAGATTGAAAAATACTTTTTGTGAATTAAACAATTTACATTTCAGGCATTGATGCTTATAAAACAGTTCAGTGCTTCGTTGGTACGGCTCTTACTAGTCAATATTGTACAGTCATGTACGCTGTGTTTGATACTACGGGTTTGATAATACGCGTATACCAGAAAAAAAATCAAATCCATTTTTAACATATTTGCGGTTCGAAGTGGGTCCGGAGCGTTTCACCATTATATTATCATATGTTAAAGTATTTTGTAGAAAAAAATTGGAAATAAACAATTTTAAACATTTTTGTAATTCGTTGCCAAAGTTGAAAAACATGATTTGTTTTAGTTTTTTATTTGGTTATAGCCCAATAACATGTATCTATATAAAAGATATAATTTTGAACTATTTTTATTCAAATGAAAACTAATTTATGTTTCTTATGATATATAATTTACCTAATTTACACCTCAATGTACTATTAAAATAGTAAGTTGAATTGTGGGTACTGACTAGCTGAAATTTGAGCTTTTTGGCAACCTTTTTGAACTTTGAAGCTTTTTATCTTCGAATATATAAATGCTAGAAGTCTACAATTTCGGAATTTTCTTAGTTAACTATCTGACTTTCAATCGGCAATATCAGATTTAGCATAAGCCAATAAAAAAATGGGACTTATGACCGCCCTTGCCCCTACGTGCAACGTAGAGTGAACATTTTATGCATCTTAAATGAACAAATTCCTAATGTCGAGGGAAATATCCGCGATAACTACGAGAAGTCAATGTCCTCGATATCAATTGTGAACAAAATTGTTCATTTTCGTCAAAAAAATCATTCATTGGAATAAACCGAGCAAGGACGACGCTCTCTTGCTCGCTCATTGACACTCATGCCATGCCGTCATTCTCGCTCCGTCAGAGTCCTATAATGTTGTCATGTATGTTTTATGCACCAAGTCGTTCTTGAAGATTGCATCTAAAACCATGTTTTAGATGCAACCACACTGGTGAGCAGAGCCATATATGGAAGATAGCCAGTGAACCCGCTCTGATTTAGACACCTGTTCTCTACGGTCCTACCAACGTTTGTGCTAAAAACACGATCTTCTCGTACAATTGAATGGGATTAAATTC